>NC_069502.1:811712285-811977285 GCF_027579735.1 Bombina bombina | reverse complement strand
GTCACATGTTCTCACTGTGTATATTTATTACATGCAGCTGGTCACATGTGTAGTATTAGATTGTGCATAAATAAAATAAACATCTTTAATATCACAAAATCTGCTCTTTACCATAATATAAATACAGGAAGAGCTCTGATTATTTCCCATCTCTCATGTAGCCGTTTTCCTTTCTTTTTGCAGGTGTCACACTTATAGCATCAGACTCAGTCACTGATTATAAACAAGATGAACAAATACAGAAAACAGATGGCAGAGCAGTTCCTGAGTCAGGCCCTGGGCATCATCTGCCTGCTGACCGGAGAGGTGAGAGCTACTGGGAAATGTCATGTGACACTGGTCCTCCTATTTACTGTAATGCTTCTGATACACCAGACATATTTCACTAACCCTAACTTCATCTCACTAACCCTAACAGCTTACCCAGACCATCTCACTACCCCTAACTTCATCTCATCCAGACCATCTTACTAACCATAACATCAACTCACCCAGACAACATCTCACTAACCCTAACCTCAGCTTACCCAGACCATCTCACTACCCCTAACTTCATCTCATCCAGACCATCTTACTAACCCTAACATCAACTCACCCAGACAACATCTCACTAGCCATCACTTTAAATCACCCAAACAATCTCACTAACTCAGACTTCAGCTCTTCCAGGCCATCGCACCAATCCCGACTTCAGCTCACCCACCGGCACAACCTACATCCACAAAACTTTCCCTTCACCCAGGATCCCCTGTACACCCCTACACTGTAAATACTTCCCAGCATCCCCTGCACAACTTTCCACTGTAAAATCTCCCTAGCACCCAGGGTCACCTAGAAAATCTTCCACTACTAAACCTACCCCAGCACCAATAATCCCCTGCGTAACCCTCCATCAAACAACCTTCCCAGCACCCAGTGTCCTCTATACAACTGTTCACTTTAAAGGGATACTAAACCCACGTTTTTTTCTTTAATGCTTCAGATAGAGCATGCAATTTTAGGCAACAAGCTAATTTACTCCTTTTATCATCTTTTCTTCATTCTCTTGCTATCTTTATTTAAAAAGCAGGAATGTAAAGCTTAGAAACCGGACCATTTTAGGTTCAGAACCATGGATAGCACTTGCTTATTGTTGGCTGACATTTTGCCACCAATAAGCAAGCATAACCCAGGTTCTCAAACACTCAGGGTCACCCCTGCACAAACCTTCACTGCAAAACCTCCACCACAACCCAGCGGCCCCTTCACTAAAAATTAAACAACCCTAGCACAGGTAAGCTTTCAACTGTGTCAGCATACTTCAGTGCAGATACACAGGAATTAAAACACACTCACCCCTCCTCCTCTCTGGACCTCTGATCCTTCTCCCCCAGACTGCAGTATATAACTGCTCCTACCGTGTGGATCCAAGCTGCTCGGCACCATAGAGAACAAGACTTTTTCCTCCGGAGTAGTGACTGCGCCTCCTCCGTGCTATACGTCACATACGTTACTCACGGTGTGGACGGCTCCCATTCGTACATGCAACTGTCAATCTTTGTGTCCACCAATCTGCTCAGGGAAATACTGGGAGGCTTGTCTAGGGGTGTATCACAGTGTGACAGTCAATATTCACCTGCTTCACTGCTGTACACCGTGGGCGTGCTCCATAAGCGGCATCCGTGATCCAAAAAAGGAGACCCCAACTCCTTGAATAGATAAGCAATAAAAAGTAAAAACAGAAAATGAATCCTTGTATAAAAGTTCAAACTTTATTTGCCAACAAAATAGATATCTATGGCTGTCCCTGTGGCTATTTTGTTTTTTTTCCTGTGAGCACTTGCCATTCTGTTTTTAACGTTGGCGAATAAAGTTTGAACATTTATACAAGGATTTGTTTTCCGCTTTTCCTTTGTATTGCTTATCCATGGAAAGTTTCTGATAATTTTCTCTTATATATTATATAGGAATATGTCATTGTGAAGAAGGGGCCCTCCCACAGCAGCATTCACCTGCAGAGCGGAGAGGTGAGTACTGCTGGAGAATGTAACATTATATCAGAGTCATGTGACAGTGTCTCCCTTTACCGACTCATCTGGTCCTGTGTGTATTTCCTACCTTCTGTCTGTGTCTCTGCATGTTCTCAGTGACATTATCCTGGCTCTGTCAGTAAAAGTGTGTGCCAGAACCAGTCCCTGAATAAAGCAGTTTTATTGCAACCTGTGCGGCTACTTTTTGTATTTACTGTAATTACTGGGGTTCCTGCAGGGATCCTGTAGTCTGCACGCAGAGATGGAGGACCATATTTATGTATCTGAAGTCCCTGTCTCAGTGCTAAGGACCTAATATTTAAAGTTTCTCCAGCTTGGAGAGAAATTGCATTTCACACTTTACAGGGCTGACCTCACTGAATAGTAAAAAGAAAAAGGTCAGAACTCTCCAGCACTGTGAGATCTCTTTCATTTCTATATATGTAGAAGAGAAAAGCCCAGTGCAATACAGCACTGCGTGATATGAGAGTTTTGTTACTTTGTGCTTTGTATTTTATATTGCTTTACACTTAAGAATGGATCCTTTCAGTATTATTACATTTATGTTTAAATATTTTTATTGAGATTATAACATCATATAACATCACATCAGTTTACCACCTGTGTCACGAGCAGTCTAGTGGTAAGGTCATTATACAAATAGCTGGAATGAAGCTAACAATCTTGCAATTGATCAGGTGGAATTACAGTTTGATTTCTCAAAATAGCTTTTAAAAAACTTATAACATAGGGATTTACTAACATGTCTAACTATAACAGGATAAAAACAAGAAGACCCCAAGATGTATTCTGAAAGTTTTCTCTGAATCACCTTGTATCCACCTTGGGTTAGAGATATTAAGGCCACAGTGAGCCCAAGATAGAAAGTAAGAAAAAGAAAAAAAAAGAAAAAAGGAAAAGAAAAAGAGAAAAAGATTTGTTTTAGTTGCCGAGAGTTATCTCCCTGTTTGTCCCCCCCCACGGGTCAGCAGCTATCTATACCATCTCCCAATCAGCAAGGAGAAAGCTGTGTTTAAGTTGTAGGTCTGTTGTTTAGTGTCCAGTAAAACCAGATCTTCTCGAATTGTGTTTGTGTGTCCAGTACCTGTGATGCAGACTCATACATTCGGTATGTAAGAGAAATTCTATTTAAAACCTCTTCCCAAGGGGGGGCCGAAACCTTCCAGTATTTTGCAATACTCACTCTGGTGACTGTGCAAATGATTTTGATGAATATATTTGTCTGTTTGTTAAATTTGGGAAGAGGTATGTGTAACAATGCATGGGTTGGAGCCAGGCAGATAGTGTCCTCCAGGATTGAACTGAGTAGGTCAGAAGTTTTAGTCCAGATTTCCTGTATTTCCCTACATTCCCACCACATATGGTAATAGGAGCCTATTTCTCCACATCCCCTATAGCAATATTTGTTATGACTAGCAGATACATGTGCTGTTTTAATTGGGGTCAGATACCATCTGAACATGGTCTTAATCGTGTTTTCTCTCAAATCGGTACTCAGTAGTCCTTTACAGGCTGAGTGGAACACGTCATCCCACCATCCCCTATCTTTGTAAATGTTTAGATCTGATTCCCAATTAATGAGTAATTTAGACTTGTGTGGGTTTCCAAGTGTTTGTATCTGTATGTATAATTTGGATATGGCCCCTTTAGGTCTGTGGGATGATTTGAGTAGGCTTTCTAACGGAGTAGTAATGTCTGGCTGAAAGTCTCTGATGTATCTACAGATCACTGAGTTAACTTGTAGGTACTGGAACCACTGTAGCTTTACTGTATCAAGTTGTGTTTGAATCTGGTTAAATGTTTTAGGTTTTCTACCATCCATCCAGTCCGCCACTCTGTATAGTCCTTTGTTGGACCATTTATCGATTGTAGCATGTAGGTCTATAGGAGTTAGAGATCGAATTGGACGTACTAATGTTTGTTTGGATAATAAATTTTGTCGTTTAGTCAGAAAGGACCATATCTGAGAAGTATGTAATGTTACCTGTGAGCCTGGTTTGTTTGAAAGCTCTTTTGAGGGGTAATCCTTCCACAAAATATCGTCTGAGTGTGAAGAATCTCTTAGCTTAGCCTCTAGATCAATCCAAATAATTTCCCTAGATGTGTTTCCCATTAGTGTTGTCTGGGCTAACCTTGCTGCCCTGTAATAATCTATAATGTTGGGCGCACCCACTCCACCCAATTGTCTGTGTCTCATAATGAGTGTGGATATTATCCGCGCCGTTTTGTTCCCCCTAATAAATGCTATTATGTCTTTTTGTAGTGTCTTTAGGTCTTTAAGTGGAACTTGGATGGGGAGAGTCCTAAAAAGATATGATATCTGGGGTAAGATGGTCATTTTGACAGACGCTAGTCTGCCTAACCACGAGAAGTTATATGTTTTCCATTTATGTAGTTTTTTCTTTATCTCTTTGTAAAGGGGTTCATAATTATGTTTGTATAGCTGGTCAATACGAGGTGTTAGGTGTATTCCCAAATATTTGAGCGAATGAGCAACCCATCTGATTTGAAAGTTAATTTCAATATTTTTTTTGGTATGTTGTGGTAGTCCTAGAGACATTGCTTCGCATTTATCTAAATTAATTTTGTATCCTGAAATTTGAGAGAACTGGTCTAGGAGAGTGTATAAATTGGTTAGTGAGGTGAGGGGCTTGGACAAAGTTAAAAGAATGTCATCTGCAAAAAGTGTTGATTTGTATTCTTGATTTTTAATTTTTACTCCTGAAATATCTGGGTCTAATCTGATTCTTGCTGCCAGAGGCTCTATGCAGAGCGCGAATAGAAGAGGGGACAGTGGGCATCCCTGTCTTGTGCCGTTTAATATGGGGAAGATCTTAGACTTGTAACCTGAGATTGACACTTGGGCTGTTGGGTTTGAATAGATAGCATTTATAGCCGTAATAAAGGCCCCCCTGAATCCCATCTGATGTAGTACCGCCGACATGTATCTCCAATCTACTCTATCGAATGCCTTCTCTGCATCCAGCGAGAGGAGCAGAGAAGGCATCCCGGTGTCTCCCACATAATCTATGATATTTAAGAGCCGTCGTACATTGTCTGGAGCTTCCCTATCTGATACAAAGCCCACTTGATCTGGGTGAACTAGTTTTGGCAGAATATGTTTTAGTCTATTAGCTAAAATTTTCGTGAAAATTTTCATGTCTTGATTAATAAGCGAAATGGGGCGATAATCCGCGCATAAGTTGTGGTTTTTGCCGGGTTTGGGAATCACTACTATTTTGGCTTGTAACATATCTTTTGGGATAGTGTGCCCCTCTAGTATTAAATTACAAAAATCTGTGAGATGCGGGACTAGTATTTCTTTGAATGATTTATAGTATTCCCTCACAAATCCATCAGGTCCTGCTGCTTTTCCTGTCTTGAGGTCCTTAATGACCCTCAGGACTTCTGCCCTAGAAATTGGTGTGTTTAGTTTGTCTAGGTCTTCTGTTGTAATTGTGTGTAAATTGGCTTCTTTTAGAAATTGCTTTGTTTGGGATTCTGTGGTGTTTGTGTAAGTGACCTTATTACCGTCGTATAAGTTCCCATAGAAGTCCGCAAATGTATCCGCGATAAGTTGAGGATTTGAAACTGAAGTGCCATTTGCCGCTAATATAGAAGGGATAATAGATGCTTTGCATCGGTCTCTGAGTTTATTCGCCAAAAATTTGTCTGGTTTGTCTTTGTAGATGTAGTATTGTGTATTTAGTTTCTGTATAGCCCTGATAGACTGAGTTTTTAACATGCTGGCTAAAGCGTCTCTTTTAACTGTTAGGGTAGTTAAAATGTCTTTTCTTTTTGTAATCTTATGGAGTTTCTCTAAGTCAGAAATTTCTGTGTGTAGTTGTGATATTTGAGCTCTGTATTGTTTGTTACTAGTGGATTTGTCCTGGATGAATAATCCTCGCATGTAGGTTTTATGTGCCGCCCAAGGAGACAGAGGGTTCAGTGTAGTTCCCTTATTAAGTTCCCAAAAATCAGTCTGTGATTTGACGTATTTATCTCTGTGTGTGGGGTTTTTTAAATGTGTCGGATCATAAGTCCAGGATCTTGCTCTTTGTGTATCTACAAATCCCTCTAGATATAAGGACAAAACAGAATGGTCTGACCACACACATGGCTGGATTTTTGAGGTTTGTAGAAGTGGTTGTAAGACTTGGCTAATGTAGATGTAATCCAGTCTCGTGTATTGTTTATGGGCTGCCGAATAAAAAGTAGTGTCTGTTGTGTTTCCATATAATGTGAACCAAGAGTCAAATAAAGCATGTGGTGTTAGGTGTTCCTGAATGGAGCTTACTATTCTGTTGTGTCTGATCTGTTTAGCTGTGAGTTTGGTTTTGGATTCTTTAAATTTGGTCATCGTGATATTGAAATCACCTGCTAATATAATTTTATAGTGGGACCAGTTGGTGAGTAAACTGGAGATTTGGGTAAAAAACGAATGCTGATTGTCGTTGGGGGCGTAAACATTGCATAGAATAACGTGGGATTCTCCAAAGTGACCCCTGACTATAAGATATCTTCCTTCTCTGTCTGCAATAGTGGATTCATGCTTAAATGGTAAATTAGCGTGGATAAGGATGGAGACCCCTCTTTTCTTAGAGTTAGTCGTTGCGTGGAAGTGTTGTGTGAATTTTCTGGTCCAAAATTTCGGGATTATGTCTTTGGTAAAGTGGGTTTCTTGAAGGAATAAGATGTTGGCTCCTAAAAGGCTGTACTGGGACATGGCTGTACGTCTCTTAACATTAGTATTTAAGCCTCTCACGTTGTGAGATATGAGGTGAATTTTTGGTATCATCTAGTTCGTAAAATGTAAAGTGTTTTCTGATATGGTGCAGGTAAATAAGTGTTTAATACATACGACCCAAAGGAGGTGGTAGGTTCAAACCTGGAGGCGATAGAAAGTTGTGCTGACCCGGAGGGGGTGACCTTCTCGGCATCTTTAGGAGAAGAGTTAAAGAACGTTAAAAGAGAGATATTAATGAAGCATAAACATGAAAAACAAAGTGTAACATAACAACTGTTAAACCTAACTTGTAGGTATGCATATATTATTACTACTAACAAGTTGGGATAGGGGAGAAGAGCTGGACCGTGAGATGAGTTAATAAAAAGTTAGCTAATGTGTCAGCTTTTAGAAATTTCGACTAACATAACTAATCATATTTTCTAACTGAGAAACAACATATTACAATTCTTTTCCCCTCCTTCGTTTTGTACAAAGGAGGGCCTTAAAGTAGTTCATACAAAAGGGTCAAGTAGCCAAAGTTCCCCTGTCAGGGACCTTGGTCAAACAGTACTCGGGGGGATTGGGGCTCTGCCTGGAGGGTCCAGGCGGCATTTTTGTGACTGTTCTGCATCCCCCCGGTGAAAAAACAATGTAAATGGGACAGGCAACCTTGATATTGTATCATTTTTTGGTTCTTTTGCGGTTTACTTGTGTCCATTTTATGTGGTTAGAGGTGTTCGGCAGTGGATGAGGAATGTCCTCCATTGGTATGTTCGGGACTTCCAGTCCTAGTAATTTGCAGGTAGGGGGAATATCTTCTACATCGTGGACTGTAAAGGTTTTGTTGTCCTTGAGAATGTGCAGGGCGAAGGGGAAGCCCCATCTATATTTAATTTGATTTTTGCGTAGAAGAGTTGTCAAGGGGCGTAGGGAGCTTCTTCTTTGGAGGGTTCTAATGCTGAGATCTTGGAAGAACTGAATAACACTTCCCTGAAATTTATAGGTGGGTTTGCTTCTGGAAGCTTGAAGGATTTTCTCTTTATCTTGAAAAAATGAGAATTTTACTATAATGTCTCTAGGGGGCGCCTCCTCCCTGGGTTTTGCTCTTAACGCTCTATGGGCTCTTTCAATCGCAAACTCAGTTTCTTCTGATTCTCCTGTAATATTTCTGAATAAGTGTTTCAGGTATGTGTTTAGATCAGGATTAGTGATTGATTCTGGGATCCCCTTCAGCCTGATGTTACTTCTGCGTGACCTATTTTCTAGGTCATCGACCTTGTCTTGCAATTCGTTGATGGTCTGGTTTTGTGACTGTAGGGTGTGAGAGGTAGTTTCCATTTCTTCTGTTACTGTGTCTCTGTGTTCTTCTAAGGCTTCTAGTCTACCTCCCATGTCTGCTCTAATATCTGTTAGGCTGGATGTGACTGCTGAGTGCATTGTGTCTATCTTTTCCCACAATTTTTCGAAATTTGCTGCGATGTCTTGTTTTGAGACCAGGTCTTTGAGGTCTGCTTTTGTTACTGGGTGAGTCTCACTATGTGGAGTAGAATCTAATTCAGTGTCTGAATTTCCCTCCATCTCCTCTGTCACTGTTTCTGTCAGTTTACTGTGGCGTGAAGGTTTGAAGAAGGTGCTCACAGTGGAGGATTTATTTATCTTTTCTCCTTTAGTAGATTTTTTGGCTGACATATTAGTTGTTTATTATTAGAGATGAGAATATAGTATGGTGGAGGGTGAGCTGATATCTTTAAGAGACTCTCCAATATGTTAGTATAGCCCTTTGAAATAAAGAAACCTTGCTGTGTAAGAGAGAGTTGCCTCAGGTTAGAGGTGATGTTATAATATCTTTTAGAGCTTTTGACTTCCAGATAGAAAATGACTCTAGGTAACTAAGGGTAATGAATTCAGCTAGTTGTCTTGAGATAGCCACTAAAAGTTATGTCCCATTAAGTGAATTGTTTGATGCCACGTGTGTGTGGATAACAGGGGTTATGTTGCAAGTTTTAGGGCCTGCCGTGCACTTCCAATTGCCGAATATATTAACAGACTCTTATGTTCCTTATATGTTTTTAAAGTGGGTATGCCTGATTGATCATTAGATGCCTCACATCTTCCGTTTAGGGCCCGTTATACTTTAAAGTTATTGTGACTCCTTTGGCCCAAACTTAATTACTTTTGCCTGAAATGTCCCTCTTATTTTGCCCCCAAGCATAGTCCGGCTATGACTGCCTGTGTTACTTATAAGATTTATCACCTAATAGTTCGGGGGTGTTGGGATGGCTGACAGCGGCAAATTCCAGCATCTGTCTTCATCGGTTACCAACCGTTATGTGTTGCGTAGATCGGCATTCACTAGGCCCATGTGTGCAGGTGATGGAGGCTGCTTACCCGTGTGATGTATCTGGATCGGAGCGGTCAGCGCCGCTTAACTTGTAGAAAGTTTGTGTTGTCGCCCATCTGCTTACTGTATTATGGCTCTAGTCGCTGCTGCTTGAATGCTGGGTTCCGGAGTTTTGTCCGTCTGTTGCTTGTCACGCCATTAATGCTGCAGGGATTACTTTAGTTTCGGCGCGAAACCGCCGCTTGTAAAATTGGTAATTTTCCCAGCAGCGCCAACCGCTCACTGTCCCTCTTCAGATTGTGTTCCCGGTGTTCAGAGACCTCACCCAGTGTATAAATATTATATATTCTTATTTTAAAGCTGAAATGCTGACTTTGTTAGGGATTCCAGCTCAGAGCTCAGAGCTCACACGTCCATCTTTGAGCTCAGTCAAACTCCGCCCCCAGTATTATTACATTTAAAGGGATATGAAACCCATTTGTTTTTCTTTCATGATTCAGATAAAGCATGCAAGTTTAAGCAACTTTCTAATTTACTCCTAAATGTAGCCACCAACTAGCAACTGCTTCCCAGGGTGCTCAACCAAAATTGGTCTGGCTCCTAAGCTTACATTCCTGCTTTTTCAAATAAAGATACCAAGAGAACAAAGAAAATGTGCTAATAGGAGTAAATTAGAAAGTTTATTAAAATTGCCTGCACTAGCTGAATAACAAGAAAAAAATGTGGGTTTCATATCCCTCATATCCCTTTAACGTGATGGTAAGCTAGCATTTACCAGTGGAACAAATGAAGGGGACTTCCAGTCATAAAGCCCAAGGGAGGGCGAAACGCGTCGCTTGCATTTGTGACACTGTGACTTTGAAACAGTAAGGGATATTTCAGTACAGTCTGTACTGCAACTTTAAACCCGGGTTACCAGCATCTTTGAATATCCCAAGGTGAGGGATAACTTGTGCCCCACTATTGTATCGGATCAATATACATATCCACAGCAGCCAAGTCTGCCTTCACAGAAAGTTCCCACCAGGACACAGCAATCAGCTGCTTTTCCTTCACGCTGCTGGAGCAGCGAGTAACACCCTGAGAGTAACCGATGAGAAGCCTGTGACGTCAGACGCCGACTCACATGTGCAGAGGTTTGCACACTTCTATCTCCAGGAACGGCAGTCTCTGTAGCCGCGGTCCAAGTCTTGACCGAAGGATTTCTTCTCCTCGGTAACACCCTCTGAACACTCTCTTGACTCACGGTACAGTAAACTATATCTATTTGTGGTACAAGTCGTTATTTTCTTTCCACTGTTCCAATACCGATGCTCATTTGCATACGGCCACCTGCACTGTGTTGATACATATGAACTTGGTGCTTGTCTTTTAAGTTTTATTTTACGATCTCACTGTTATGCCATATCTTTTAAAATACCATTTTATGCTATATCTTTTTTATGTCAATAATTATCAATTGGTATCTGCAATATCCGCTTCATTTATAGGTTTTAACCTGCTTTTTCATTAAGATTTTTTTCCCAGTTTCATTCACTTTACAGGGAGACGTCCCTATTTTTAGTGCCTATATATTTGTGTATCTTATTCTATATGTTTATTAAATTTAACTTTAATCTTTATATGGTGTGTATACTTTCAGCTTGTTAGCGCACTTTCTCTATCTTGAAGCTTAGGCTTCGCTATTTGGTGATTAACTTGTTTGATACATACAGAGATTGTATCTTTAAAGTAGTGTTTAGCAATACCATCCTTTAGCGCACACTAATCCACTCAATTTGATTAGTATTATTACATTTAAAGGGATATGAAACCCATTTGTTTTTCTTTCATGATTCAGATAGAGCATGCAAGTTTAAGCAACTTTCTAATTTACTCCTAAATGTAGCCACCAACTAGCAACTGCTACCCAGGGTGCTCAACCAAAATTGGTCTGGCTCCTAAGCTTACATTCCTGCTTTTTCAAATAAAGATACCAAGAGAACAAAGAAAATGTGCTAATAGGAGTAAATTAGAAAGTTTATTAAAATTGCCTGCTCTATCTGAATAACAAGAAAAAAATGTGGGTTTCATATCCCTCATATCCCTTTAACGTGATGGTAAGCTAGCATTTACCAGTGGAACAAATGAAGGGGACTTCCAGTCATGAAGTATAAAATACTTCATGCTGAAAGTTCCTTTATTTGTCTGAAGCGTTCGCCTCAGGCAGCTTACAGCAGAATGCTATTTTGCTGTGAGGTGATCTTAGCCAATAGCGTGCTAGCTATCTGGCATGGCGCCAGCTGGACGCACGACTATTGCCTAAGAGGTGGGAACGTCACCTCACAGCAAAATAGCGTTCTGCCATGGGCTGCCTGAGGAGCTCAGTGCGGCGAAGGATTCAGACAAATAAAGGAACTTTCAGCATGAAGTATATTATACTTCATGATTGAAAGTTAAGTCCCCATTTTTTGTTCCACTGGTAAATCCTAGCGCTAGAATTTACCATCACTTTAAGCTTTGCGCTTTCTCATTTATATTTTAATACATTTAGATCTAGCAGCGATTTTACAAATTCTGAATATGTTTTGAAAGTTTCTGTGTTACTTAACAAATTAGGATCATACTTTGTGTGTGTATATATGTATGTATGTGTATATATATATATATATATATATATATATATATATATATATATATATATATATATATGTATGTGTGTATATATATATATATATATATATATATATATACATATATATATATATATATATATATATATATATATATATATATATATATATATATATATATATATATATATATATATATATATATATAAACAAACAGAATAGCACTCAAAAGGTCTTTCAAGTGAAGTAGTCACTTTAATAGTGAACGTTTTCGGATCACAGAGGATCCATCCTCAGACTTACAAAAGACTTTTAAGTCTGAGGACGGATCCTCTGTGATCCGAAAACGTTCACTATTAAAGTGACTACTTCACTTGAAAAGACCTTTGGAGTGCTATTCTGTTTGTTCATATAGCTTCTGTGACCAGCATCCAAGGCTTGTGTTTACTATAGATCTGGAGTGCACTTTGTTTGTTTTTTATATATATATATATATATATATATATATATTTATTTTATAGAATTGATGCAGTCAGAGCCTTTATGTCAGCACCAGGGATTTTCCAGTTACCTTCTCTCTTTCATGTGAAATTTTGTATCCCATATAGCTTCTTTACTTTCTATGGAAGGCCTCTGTGAAGTCTGCTTTATAATTAGAATTTGTAAAATCACAATCCTAACTACACTGCTGTACACAAAATAAAAAAACTAAATAAAAAGTGCAAAGCTTAAATGTAATGATGTTTAATCTGAAGTGTAAAGTTATATAATATAGAAAGCACAAAGTGTAAATGCAGAAGAACTGTCACATCATGCAGTGCTATATTACACTGTGTTTGTCTCTCCTTCATATACAGAAATGCAGGGAACGCCCCTTGGAGAAGTAAAGCAAAATCTACCTTTTGAATATTTCACTAGGGATCTCACAGTGCTGAAGGATCATTATAGAATATCTCACATGAGCAGATAGGTTTAGAATATCAGGGCCTGAATGAGTTGTGTGTGTTTCAGGTGCCTATAAAGTGTGATGATGTTGCTGTGTATTTCTCTATGGAGGAGTGGGAGTATATAGAGGGACACAAGGAGCTTTACAAGGACGTCGTGATGGAGACTCACCAAGCACTAAGGACTAAGGAGATCCCAGGAAATGAGAGCTCAGGTAATGCTGTGTAGTAATAAATATCTCACTCAGGAAATGCACAAACACTACTGACAGAGAGTAAATCTACAGTGAATCTATCACATGTGATCTAATGAGCTGTGAGATTATAAACATATTTTATACTCCAAAAGAAATAATAAATACACATTTAAAGGGTCAAGAGGGATTAATGTTAAACCAATTATATATCGGTTTATATATGTAAATATTTTAAACGCAAAAAGTAACAATTATTTGTTTTTGTTCTTAATTGAATACATTTTAAGATGCCTTTTAAAGTTGCAATAAAAATTGTTTCATATCCATTTTACAAAATAAACAGATTTTATTCTCTATTTGAACTAACAGGTTACAGAGATGAAAATCTAGACACAGAAGCATATGGAGACCTTGTACAGAATATTCAGCCAGTGGAGACCCCATCAGACGTCTCTGCAGGTGACAGATCTATGGCTGCTGTTAATGTTTATTTACAAAGTGAAAACTCAGATTCTGAAATTATTTAACCCTTACTAATAGTTATGTAAATGATGGACCTGAAGACAGACCAGTTAAAATAATAAAATAATGACATATTGTGTAATATTACTGTATAATCAGATTGTGTGAGATAACTGCACTTAAATCCATTTACCAAAAAACTAATTTTATTGTTTATTAGAACTAACAGGTCACAGTAATGGAAACCTAGACACAGGATCACATGGGGACCTTGTACAGAATATTCAGCCATCAGATGTCTCTGCAAGTGAGTGATCTATGGTATAAGCTTCATAGTTAGAAAACTCAGATGTTGAAATGTTTACCCCCTATTACTATGTAAATAATGAGCTTCAGTACAGACAGGTTGCAATTAGACTTGTGCATGGCCAAAAAATTTGTTTAGTTTCGGATCGATTCGGATGTTTTCGAATTTCGGTTCGGATCGATTTGAATTCGGAAAAATTTGAATGAATTTGTTTCGGATTCATTCGGATTCAAATAAATTTGGCTGGATTCGGTTCGATTCGTAAATTCGGAATTTCGGTATGTGTTAGATGGGATGTGCTGTGTATTAGACTAGTATTATGTACTGTATATTAGGTGTAACCCATAGCAGAGTGATATAACCTAATATACTGTACAATACTAGTGTAATCCATGGCCATCCGAATGTAACGAATAAATCCGAAATAATTCAGATTTATTCGGTACTACCGTAATTCGGAAATTTGAATCAATTCGAATCTCCGAATTTAACAAATCGAAACGCGCATGTCTAGTTGCAATGATAAAATCTATTTGGTGCACAAACATACCGTGTCTTCCTTTCTTTCTCACCTTCTATTTTATGCAAATACCTCGTAAATCTATTTTATGCAAATACCTTTTTTTCTTTCTCACCGACTGCTTTATGTGAATAGTACACACACATGCCCTCTCTTCTCTCTCACTCTCTGCTTTATGTGAATAGTACACACACATGCCCTCTCTTCTCTCTCACTCTCTGCTTTATGTGAATAGTACATACACATGCCCTCTCTTCTCTCTCACCCTCTGCTTTATGTGAATAGTACATACACATGCCCTCTCTTCTCTCTCACCCTCTGCTTTATGTGAATAGTACATACACATGCCCTCTCTTCTCTCTCACCCTCTGCTTTATGTGAATAGTACACACACATGCCCCCTCTTCTCTCTCACCCTCTGCTTTATGTGAATAGTAATATAGAAAGAGGGAGCGCCAGCAATAGGCTAAAGTATCAGAATAATGTTAAAATATTAAAATACATTTATTACATTCAAATAAACTAGGGTACCCTATGTGCATATAACAATTCGATTGAAAACAATTAAAACATTACCTTAGTTTTTGTGAATGTAATAAATGTATTTTAATATTATTCTGATACTTTAGCCTATAGCTGGCGCTCCCTCTTCCTATATTAATATTCATTATTTTTAGTTTTTAGGGGTCTCACTTTGGGAGCTTGTATCTGTTTGTTTGTATGTTGGCGCTGTATATGCACTTTTAAACACTATAGTCTTTTATGTGAACAGTAAACACCCATGCCCTCTCTTCTCTATCACCCTCTGCTTTATGTGAATAGTAAACACACATGCCCTCTATTCTTTCTCACCCTCTGCTTTATGTGAATAGTAAACACACACATGCCCCCTCTTCTCTCTCACCCTCTGCTTTATGTGAATAGTACACACACAAGCCCCCTCTTCTCTCTCACCTTCTTCTTTATGTGAATAGTACACACACATGCCCTCTCTTCTCTCTCACCCTCTGCTTTATGTGAATAGTAAACACACATGTCCTCTCTTCTCTCTCACCCACTGCTTTATGTGAATAGTATACACAAATGTCCTCTCTTCTCTCTCACCCACTGCTTTATGTGAATAGTACACACACATGCCCTCTCTTCTCTCTCACCCTTTCCTTTATGTGAATAGTACACACACATGCCCTCTCATCTCTCTCACCCTCTGCTTTATGTGAATAGTACACACACATGCCCTCTCTTCTCTATCACCCTCTGCTTTATGTGAATAGTAAACACACATGCCCTCTCTTCTCTATCACCCTCTGCTTTATGTGAATAGTACACACACATGCCCTCTCTTCTCTATCACCCTCTGCTTTATATGAATAGTACACACACATGCCCTCTCTTCTCTCTCACCCTGTGCTTTATGTGAATAGTACATACACATGCCCTCTCTTCTCTCTCACCCTCTGCTTTATGTGAATAGTACACACACATGCTCTCTCTTCTCTCTCACCCTCTGCTTTATGTGAATAGTAAACACACATGTCCTCTCTTCTCTCTCACCCTCTGCTTTATGTGAATAGTACACACACATGCCCTCTCTTCTCTCTCACCCTCTGATTTATGTGAAAAGTACACACACATTCCCTCTCTTCTCTCTCACTCTCTACTTTATGTGAATAGTAAACACACATGCTCACCCTTTGCTTTATGTGAATAGTACATACACATGCCCTCTCTTCTCTCTCACCCTCTGCTTTATGTGAATAGTACACACACATGCCCTCTCTTCTCTCTCACCCTCTGCTTTATGTGAATAGTACATACACATGCCCTCTCTTCTCTCTCACCCTCTGCTTTATGTGAATAGTAAACACACATGCCCCCTCTTCTCTCTCACCCTCTGCTTAATGTGAATAGTACACACACAAGCCCCCTCTTCTCTCTCACCCTCTGCTTTATGTGAATAGTACACATACAAGCCCCCTCTTCTCTCTCACCCTCTGCTTTATGTGAATAGTATACACACATGCCCCCTCTTCTCTCTCACCCTTTGCTTTATGTGAATAGTAATATAGAAAGAGCGAGCGCCAGCAATAGGCTAAAGTATCAGAATAATGTTAAAATATTAAAATACATTTATTACATTCAAATAAACTAGGGTACCCTATGTACATATAACAAATCGATTGAAAACAATTAAAACATTACCCTAGTTTTTGTGAATGTAATAAATGTATTTTAATATTATTCTGATACTTTAGCCTATAGCTGGTGCTCCCTCTTCCTATATTAATATTAATTTCTTCTGTTAAGTGTGATCAGTCCACGGGTCATCATTACTTCTGGGATATTACTCCTCCCCAACAGGAAGTGCAAGAGGATTCACCCAGCAGAGCTGCATATAGCTCCTCCCCTCTACGTCACTCCCAGTCATTCTCTTGCACCCAACGACTAGATAGGATGTGTGAGAGGACTATGGTGATTATACTTAGTTTTATATCTTCAATCAAAAGTTTGTTATTTTAAAATAGCACCGGAGTGTGTTATTACCTCTCTGGCAGAGTTTGAAGAAGAATCTACCAGAGTTTTGCTATGATTTTAGCCGGAGTAGTTAAGATCATATTGCTGTTCTCGGCCATCTGAGGAGTGAGGTAAACTTCAGATCAGGGGACAGCGGGCAGATGAATCTGCATAGAGGTATGTAGCAGTTTTTATTTTCTGACAATGGAATTGATGAGAAAATCCTGCCATACCGATATAATGTCATGTATGTATACTTTACACTTCAGTATTCTGGGGAATGGTACTTCACTAGAATTACACTGTAAGAAATACATAAAGCTGTTTAATAACTAGAGATTATGTTTAACGTTTTTGCTGGAATGTAAAATCGTTTTCATTTGCTGAGGTACTGTGTGAATAAATGTTTGGGCACTATTTTTCCACTTGGCAGTTGCTTAATCTGTTTTTCTGACAGTTTCTGTTCTCCCTCACTGCTGTGTGTGAGGGGGAGGGGCCGTTTTTTGGCGCTTTTTCTATGCATCAAATATTTCAGTCAGCAACTCATTGTATTCCCTGCATGATCCGGTTCATCTCTACAGAGCTCAGGGGTCTTCAAAACTTATTTTGAGGGAGGTAATTTCTCTCAGCAGAGCTGTGAGAATTATAGTTTGACTGAGATAAAAAACGTTTATTCTGTAATTTGTTTCCTGCTTTCAGAATTTGTTATCTTTGCTAATGGGATTAAACCTTTGCTAAAGTTGTGTTGTTTACAAGGATTGAGGCTATAACTGTTTCAATTTATTAATTTTCAACTGTCATAGATCTTCTGTGCTTCTTAAAGGCACAGTACATTTTAATATTATTCTAATTGAATTGTATTTCCAAGTTGCTAGTTTATTTGCTAGTGTGTTAAACATGTCTGATTCAGAGGATGATACCTGTGTCATTTGTTGCAATGCCAAAGTGGAGCCCAATAGAAATTTATGTACTAACTGTATTGATGCTACTTTAAATAAAAGTCAATCTGTACAAATTGAACAAATTTCACCAAACAACGAGGGGAGAGTTATGCCGACTAACTCGCCTCACGTGTCAGTACCTACATCTCCCGCTCAGAGGGAGGTGCGTGATATTGTAGCGCCGAGTACATCTGGGCGGCCATTACAAATCACATTACAGGATATGGCTACTGTTATGACTGAGGTTTTGGCTAAATTACCAGAACTAAGAGGTAAGCGTGATCACTCTGGGGTGAGAACAGAGTGCGCTGATAATATTAGGGCCATGTCAGACACTGCGTCACAGGTGGCAGAACATGAGGACGGAGAACTTCATTCTGTGGGTGACGGTTGTGATCCAAACAGACTGGATTCAGATATTTCAAATTTTAAATTTAAACTGGAAAACCTCCGTGTATTACTAGGGGAGGTGTTAGCGGCTCTGAATGATTGTAACACAGTTGCAATACCAGAGAAAATGTGTAGGTTGGATAAATATTTTGCGGTACCGACGAGTACTGAGGTTTTTCCTATACCTAAGAGACTTACTGAAATTGTTACTAAGGAGTGGGATAGACCCGGTGTGCCGTTCTCACCCCCTCCGATATTTAGAAAAATGTTTCCAATAGACGCCACCACAAGGGACTTATGGCAAACGGTCCCTAAGGTGGAGGGAGCAGTTTCTACCTTAGCTAAGCGTACCACTATACCGGTGGAGGATAGCTGTGCTTTTTCAGATCCAATGGATAAAAAGTTAGAGGGTTACCTTAAGAAAATGTTTGTTCAACAAGGTTTTATATTGCAACCCCTTGCATGCATTGCGCCGATCACGGCTGCAGCGGCATTCTGGATTGAGTCTCTGGAAGAGAACATTGGTTCAGCTACTCTGGACGACATTACGGACAGGCTTAGAGTCCTTAAACTAGCTAATTCATTCATTTCGGAGGCCGTAGTACATCTTACTAAACTTACAGCGAAAAATTCAGGATTCGCCATTCAGGCACGCAGGGAGCTGTGGCTAAAATCCTGGTCAGCTGATGTTACTTCTAAGTCTAAATTGCTTAATATACCTTTCAAAGGGCAGACCTTATTCGGGCCCGGGTTGAAAGAGATTATCGCTGACATTACAGGAGGTAAAGGCCATGCCCTGCCTCAGGACAAAGCCAAAGCCAAGACTAGACAGTCTAATTTTCGTTCCTTTCGTAATTTCAAAGCAGGAGCAGCATCAACTTCCTCTGCACCAAAACAGGAAGGAGCTGTTGCTCGCTACAGACAAGGCTGGAAACCTAACCAGTCCTGGAACAAGGGCAAGCAGACTAGGAAACCTGCTGCTGCCCCTAAAACAGCATGAATTGAGGGCCCCCGATCCGGGATCGGATCTAGTGGGGGGCAGACTTTCTCTCTTCGCCCAGGCTTGGGCAAGAGATGTTCAGGATCCCTGGGCGCTAGAGATAATATCTCAGGGATACCTTCTGGACTTCAAATACTCTCCTCCAAGAGAGAGATTTCATCTGTCAAGATTGTCAACAATCCAGACAAAGAAAGAGGCGTTTCTACGCTGCGTACAAGAGCTCTTGTTAATGGGAGTAATCCATCCAGTTCCACGATCGGAACAGGGACAGGGGTTTTACTCAAATCTGTTTGTGGTTCCCAAAAAAGAGGGAACTTTCAGACCAATCCTGGACTTAAAGATCCTAAACAAATTCCTAAGAGTTCCATCGTTCAAGATGGAGACTATTCGGACAATTTTACCTATGATCCAAGAGGGTCAATACATGACCACTGTAGATTTAAAAGATGCTTACCTTCACATACCGATTCACAAAGATCATTATCGGTACCTAAGGTTTGCCTTCCTAGACAGGCATTACCAGTTTGTGGCTCTTCCATTCGGATTGGCTACAGTTCCAAGAATCTTCACAAAGGTTCTGGGTGCTCTTCTGGCGGTACTAAGACCGCGGGGAATCTCGGTAGCTCCATACCTAGACGACATTCTGATACAAGCTTCAAGCTTTCAAACTGCCAAGTCTCATACAGAGTTAGTGCTGGTATTTCTAAGGTCACATGGATGGAAGGTGAACGAAAAGAAAAGTTCACTCGTTCCACTCACAAGAGTTCCCTTCCTGGGGACTCTTATAGATTCTGTAGAAATGAAGATTTACCTGACGGAGGACAGGCTAACAAGACTTCAAAGTGCTTGCCGCACCCTTCATTCCATTCAACACCCGTCAGTGGCTCAATGCATGGAGGTAATCGGCTTAATGGTAGCGGCAATGGACATAGTACCCTTTGCACGCTTACACCTCAGACCACTGCAACTGTGCATGCTAAGTCAGTGGAATGGGGATTACTCAGACTTATCCCCTTCTCTGAATCTGGATCAAGAGACCAGAAATTCTCTTCTATGGTGGCTTTCTCGGCCACATCTGTCCAGGGGGATGCCATTCAGCAGACCAGACTGGACAATTGTAACAACAGACGCCAGCCTTCTAGGTTGGGGTGCCGTCTGGAATTCTCTGAAGGCTCAGGGACAATGGAGTCAGGAGGAGAGTCTCCTGCCAATAAACATTCTGGAATTGAGAGCAGTTCTCAATGCCCTCCTGGCTTGGCCCCAGTTGACAACTCGGGGGTTCATCAGGTTTCAGTCGGACAACATCACGACTGTAGCTTACATCAACCATCAGGGAGGGACAAGAAGCTCCCTAGCTATGATGGAAGTATCAAAGATAATTTGCTGGGCAGAGTCTCACTCTTGCCACCTGTCAGCAATCCACATCCCGGGAGTGGAGAACTGGGAGGCGGATTTCTTAAGTCGTCAGACTTTTCATCCGGGGGAGTGGGAACTTCATCCGGAGGTCTTTGCCCAAATACTTCGACGTTGGGGCAAACCAGAGATAGATCTCATGGCGTCTCGACAGAACGCCAAGCTTCCTCGTTACGGGTCCAGATCCAGGGATCCAGGAGCAGTCCTAATAGATGCTCTGACAGCACCTTGGGACTTCAGGATGGCTTACGTGTTTCCACCCTTCCCGTTGCTTCCTCGATTGATTGCCAGAATCAAACAAGAGAGAGCATCAGTGATTCTAATAGCACCTGCGTGGCCACGCAGGACTTGGTATGCAGACCTGGTGGACATGTCATCCTGTCCACCTTGGTCTCTACCTCTGAAACAGGACCTTCTGATACAGGGTCCCTTCAAACATCAAAATCTAACTTCTCTGAAGCTGACTGCTTGGAAATTGAACGCTTGATTTTATCAAGACGTGGATTTTCTGAGTCAGTTATTGATACCTTAATACAGGCTAGGAAACCTGTTACCAGAAAGATTTACCATAAGATATGGCGTAAATACCTATATTGGTGTGAATCCAAAGGTTACTCTTGGAGTAAGGTTAGGATTCCTAGGATATTGTCTTTTCTACAAGAAGGTTTAGAAAAGGGTTTATCTGCTAGTTCATTAAAGGGACAGATCTCAGCTCTGTCCATTCTGTTACACAAACGTCTGTCAGAAGTTCCTGACGTCCAGGCTTTTTGTCAGGCTTTGGCCAGAATTAAGCCTGTGTTTAAGACTGTTGCTCCACCATGGAGTTTAAACCTTGTTCTTAATGTTTTACAGGGCGTTCCGTTTGAACCCCTTCATTCCATTGATATAAAGTTGTTATCTTGGAAAGTTCTATTTTTAATGGCTATTTCCTCGGCTCGAAGAGTCTCTGAATTATCAGCCTTACATTGTGATTCTCCTTATTTGATTTTTCATTCGGATAAGGTAGTCCTGCGTACTAAACCTGGGTTCTTACCTAAGGTAGTTACTAACAGGAATATCAATCAAGAGATTGTTGTTCCTTCCTTATGCCCAAATCCTTCTTCAAAGAAGGAACGTCTACTGCACAACCTGGATGTAGTCCGTGCTCTAAAATTTTACTTACAGGCAACTAAGGAATTTCGACAAACGTCTTCTCTGTTTGTCATTTACTCTGGGCAGAGGAGAGGTCAAAAAGCTTCCGCTACCTCTCTTTCTTTTTGGCTTCGTAGCATAATTCGTTTAGCTTATGAGACTGCTGGACAGCAGCCTCCTGAAAGAATTACAGCTCATTCTACTAGAGCTGTGGCTTCCACTTGGGCCTTCAAGAATGAGGCCTCTGTTGAACAGATTTGCAAGGCTGCAACTTGGTCTTCGCTTCATACTTTTTCCAAATTTTCCAAATTTGACACTTTTGCTTCATCGGAGGCTATTTTTGGGAGAAAGGTTCTTCAGGCAGTGGTTCCTTCTGTATAAAGAGCCTGCCTATCCCTCCCGTCATCCGTGTACTTTTGCTTTGGTATTGGTATCCCAGAAGTAATGATGACCCGTGGACTGATCACACTTAACAGAAGAAAACATAATTTATGCTTACCTGATAAATTCCTTTCTTCTGTAGTGTGATCAGTCCACGGCCCGCCCTGTTTCTAAGGCAGGTAAATATTTTTTGATTTATACTCCAGTCACCACTTCACCCTTGGCTTTTCCTTTCTCGTTGGTCCTTGATCGAATGACTGGGAGTGACGTAGAGGGGAGGAGCTATATGCAGCTCTGCTGGGTGAATCCTCTTGCACTTCCTGTTGGGGAGGAGTAATATCCCAGAAGTAATGATGACCCGTGGACTGATCACACTACAGAAGAAAGGAATTTATCAGGTAAGCATAAATTATGTTTTTTTTTAGTTTTTAGGGGTCTCACTTTGGGAGCTTGTATCTGTTTGTATGTTGGCGCTGTATATGCACTTTTAAACACTATAGTATTTTATGTGAACAGTAAACACACATGCCCTCTCTTCTCTCTCACCCTCTACTTTATGTGAATAGTAAACACTCATGCCCTCTCTTCTCTATCACCCTCTGCTTTATGTGAATAGTAAACACACATGCTCACCCTCTGCTTTATGTGAATAGTACACACACATGCCCTCTATTCTTTCTCACCCTCTGCTTTATATGAATAGTACACACACATGCCCTCTCTTCTCTCTCACCCTCTGCTTTATGTGAATAGTACATACGCATGGTCTCTCTTTTCTCTCTCACCCTCTGCTTTATGTGAATAGTAAACACACATGCCCTCTCTTCTCTCTCACCCTCTGCTTTATGTGAATAGTAAACACACACATGCCCTCTATTCTTTCTCACCCTCTGCTTTATGTGAATAGTACACACACATGCCATCTCTTCCCTCTCACCCTCTGCTTTATGTGAATAGTAAACACACAGGCTCACCCTTTGCTTTATGTGAATAGTACATACACATGCCCTCTCTTCTCTCTCACCCTCTGCTTTCTGTGAATAGTACATACACATGCCCTCTCTTCTCTCTCACCCTTTGCTTTATGTGAATAGTACATACACATGCCCTCTCTTCTCTCTCACCCTCTGATTTATGTGAATAGTACACACACATGCCCTCTCTTCTCTCTCACCCTCTACTTTATGTGAATAGTACACACACATGCCCTCTCTTCTCTCTCACCCTCCGCTTTATGTAAATAGTACATACACATGCCCTCTATTCTCTCTCACCCTCTGCTTTATGTGAATAGTACATACACATGCCCTCTATTCTCTTCTTTCTCACCTTTAAAGGGATATGAAATTCCAAAAAAATATTTCATGATTCAGATCATTCATTCAGAGCATTCAGATTTACTTCTGTTTTTTTATTTGCTTCGTTTTCTTGGTATCATTTGTTGAAAATCATACTGAGATAGGCAAAGAAGCTGGAATCTGGCTGCTGATTGGTGGCTCCAAAATATGAGACTTTTTTCATTGGTTTAACAATTGTGTTCATCCAGCTCCCAGTAGTGCATTGTTGCTCCTTCAAAAAAGGATACCAAGAAAATAAAACAAAATTGAGAATAAAAGTAAATTGGAAAGTTGCTTAAAAATGTATGCTCTATCTGAATCATGAAATAAAAATTTGGGGTTTTATGTCCCTATAAGATTCATGTAAATAGTACATACACATGTCCTCTCTTTTCCCTCTCTATTCTCTCTCACCCTCTGCTTTATGTGAATAGTACATACTAATATGTGTATATTACAAAAATGCTTCTATTCAAAACTGAAATACATCTATGTGGAATCCAATTTTGTCTGGAATGACCCTTTAACTCCTTAGCTACCAAGGACGCGCCAGGCATGTCCTACAAAAAGTGTAAGTTACTGACCAAGGAGGTGCCTGGCATGTCCTACAAAAAGTGTAAGTTACTGACCAAGGACATGCCTGGCACATCCTCTGGGCTTTCAAGCGATCACTTCCAGCCACTTTCAAGGTATTGCAGCGATGCCTCAATATTGAGGCATCATGCAATACCCTTTTTTCAGCAAACCGATGCAGAGAGAGACACTCGGTGGCCCTCTCTGCATCGACCAGTGATGTGCCAATCGTTGGTGGCCTGGGAGGGATCCAAAGGCGGCGGGTGGGTGGCCTATAAAACGCCACTGTTCACCACACTTGTATGATGCCCAGCAGTTAAGGGGTTAATTAGGTAGCTTGTAGGGTTAATTTTAGCTTTAGTGCAGAGATCAGACTCCCACCTGACATATCCGACCCCCTGATCCATCCTTGATCCCCCTCAAACATCTCTCTTCCCTCCCCCATTCCTTAATTGTCCCCGCCATCTTATGTACTGGCAGAAAGTGTTTTTTTTTTTTGTTTTTTTTTTTAAATATCTATTCAGCTGTGATGGATCCCCCCTTATCCCCCAACCACCCTGATCCTCCTCCCGTTACTTATTTGCCGCCATCTTGGATACTGGCAGCTGACTGCCAGTACCCAGTTTGGCCCCCCCAAAAAAAGTTATTTTTATTTATGAAATATTAATTTTTCTGTAGTGTAGCTGCCTTCCCTCTCCCTCCTTCCCATTCACTTACTACATTGGTGGCAGTAGGTGCTGCACGCGCCCCCCCGCACGCTCCTGGCACCCGGCGTGCACATTGCATTTACAGGAACCGGATGCCGAGTAGCGATGGGCCGCCCACCCACCTCCCTGCTAAGTTTCCCACCCACCAACGATCAGCACCATCGCTACCAGTGCAGAGAGGGCCACAGAGTGGCTCTCTCTGCATCGGTGTGTAAAAGAAAATTGGTATTGCAGGATGCCTCAATATCGAGGCATCACTGCAATACCATGAAAGCGCCTGGAAGCGATCAGGATCGATTCCATTGCTTCAAACCCCTAAGGACGTACAGGGTACGTCGTTGGTCGTTAACTGACCTTTTTTTTGTAGGGCGTATCCTGTACGTCTTAGTCGTTAACCCCTTAGTGACCAGAGCACTTTTCCATTTGTTGACCGTTTGGGACCAAGGTTATTTTTACATTTCTGCGGTGTTTGTGTCTAGCTGTAATTTTCCTCTTACTCATTTACTGTACCCACACATATTATATACCGTTTTACACATACAGTATTATATACCGTTCTTCTCTCCATTAAATGGACTTTCTAAAAAAAACATTATTTTCATCATATCTTATAATTTACTATAAAACAAAATTATAAAATATGAGGAAAAAATGGAATAAATCCCATTTTTTCAAACTTTGACCCCCAAAATCTGTTACACATCTACAACCACCAAAAAACACCCATGCTAAATAGTTTCTAAATTCTGTCCTGAGTACCCAATGTTTACATGTTCTTGCCAGTACCCAATTTGAAATAAGAGGTATTTTTATTTTTATTTTATTAAAGTATTGCTTTATTTCTGTAGTGTAGCTGCCCCCCCTCAACATTCAACCCCCATCCTCTCCCAGATCCCTTAATTTTGAAATCCAACCCTCCCCAGTCCTCTCTCCCACCCTCAGATCTACAGCATATTGATGCTGTTTGTAGGGATCTGCCGTGCACGTGCACACGATCCCTCCTTCACCGATGACCGCCCACCCGCCTCCCTGGATGAACTTCCACCCACCAACGATAACGGCCATCGATGGCCGATGCAGAGAGGGCCACAGAATGGCTCTCTCTGCATCGGATGGCTAAAAACTGTTATTGTAGGATGCCTCAATATCGAGGCATCACTGCAATAACATGAAAGCGGCTGGAAGCAATCAGGATCGCTTCCACGGCTTTCAAAGACCAACGACTTACGGGGTACATCCTTGGTCATTACCTGCATTTTTTTGCAGGACGTACTGCATACGTCGTTGGTCGTAAAGGGGTTAAAGGGGCACTAAACACAATTTTTCTTTTGTGATTCAGATAGAGCATGCAATTTTACGCAACTTTCTAATTTACTCCTATTATAAAATTTTCTTCATTCTCTTGATATCTTTATTTGAAAAAACAAGAATGTAAGTTTAGAAGCTGGTCCATTTATGGTGAATAACCTGGGTTGTTCTTGCTGATTGGTGGATAAATTTATCCACCCGCCTCCCTGGATGAACTTCCACCCACCAACGATAACGGCCATCGATGGCCGATGCAGAGAGGGCCACAGAATGGCTCTCTCTGCATCGGATGGCTAAAAACTGTTATTGTAGGATGCCTCAATATCGAGGCATCACTGCAATAACATGAAAGCGGCTGGAAGCAATCAGGATCGCTTCCACGGCTTTCAAAGACCAACGACTTACGGGGTACATCCTTTGTCATTACCTGCATTTTTTTGCAGGACGTACTGCATACGTCGTTGGTCGTAAAGGGGTTAAAGGGGCACTGAACACAATTTTTCTTTTGTGATTCAGATAGAGCATGCAATTTTACGCAACTTTCTAATTTACTCCTATTATAAAATTTTCTTCATTCTCTTGATATCTTTATTTGAAAAAACAAGAATGTAAGTTTAGAAGCTGGTCCATTTATGGTGAATAACCTGGGTTGTTCTTGCTGATTGGTGGATAAATTTACCCACCAATAAACAAGGGCTGAAAATGCCTTTTTCAAATAAAGATAGCAAGAGAATGAAGAAAATTTGATAATAGGAGTAAATTAAGTTGCTTAAAATTGCATGCTCTATCTGAATCACAAAATAAACTATTTTAATTCAGTATCCCTTTAAGTTTCAAGTGACTAGTACACACACATGCTCTGTTCTCTCACCCTCTGATTTAAGTGAATAGTACACACACATGCCCTCTCTTCTCTCTCACCCTCTGCTTTATGTGAATAGTACACACACATGCCCTCTCTTCTCTCTCACCCTCTGCTTTATGTGAATAGTACACACACATGCCCTCTCTTCTCTCTCACCCTCTGCTTTATGTGAATAGTACACACACATGCCCTCTCTTCTCTCTCACCCTCTGCTTTATGTGAATAGTAAACACACATGTCCTCTCTTCTCTCTCACCCACTGCTTTATGTGAATAGTACACACAAATGCCCTCTCTTCTCTCTCACCCTTTGCTTTATGTGAATAGTACATACACATGCCCTCTCTTCTCTCTCACCCTCTGCTTTATGTGAATAGTAAACACACATGCCCTCTCTTCTCTCTCACCCTCTGCTTTATGTGAATAGTACACACACATGCCCTCTCTTCTCTCTCACCCTCTGATTTATGTGAATAGTACACACACATGCCCTCTATTCTTTCTCACCCTCTGCTTTATGTGAATAGTACATACACATGCCCTCTCTTCTCTCTCATTTGCTGCTTTATGTGAATAGTACACACATGCCCTCTATTTTGATATTATTGAGCAATTTTAATATCCCTCAAATATTAGGTGTGAGGAAATTATAAAGTACCTTTTACTAGTTGAAATAAAACCCTAAACCATGAAACATTGTCTGCATTTAATGTTCTGACAGGTGACATTAATACTGACGTAGATGTTAAAACAGAAGATATGCAAGAAATGTGTGACAGTGACAATGAAGGTAAGTGCACGTGTGTGACGTGTCTTCTGTTTATGAGGTATTGCCTGGTTTTTATAGCTTATTGTCTGCAAGTACTGCACATTATGTCACTAGTCAGGGTGTCACCTCACTCACACACTGAGTGTCACAGTACAATATAGCCTGATACTCACTGACTGTTGTCACATTTCTAGTGTTTCTAGCTGCGGATACACAGGTAGCACTTTGTAGGAGCATAAAATAAATCTCACATCGCTGTTATCTTTAAAGCCGCCTGTAATATACCTTTAACACCACTCTTCCAGCTATGATGTCACATTGCACATTTAACCCCACCTAGCCTGAATATCCTTGCTTTATTGTTAACAAGCTATTTGCATTAAGACTTCACTTGTGTGTTCTGCAGAACATTTTTAGACTCTGCTTGCTTAGTTCTTACCTCTCTATACAGATTATTCCTCTCGGTTGTAACAGGATTTGCTTAACTTAAACCTCTCCTGGTTCTGACTGCTAGATAGATAAATCCTTAAGCAAAGCAGGAGGTTTTACTTCCACTGCAGTAACAAAACAGCAGGACCGCTATTCAGTGAGGATCCTAGGGATACTTGCTACTCTGTGTTGCACCTCCCACTCCAGCCCCTCCATCTGCAGTGTATTTTCCTATCAGAAATTATAGAGCCAATGTGTATAGCATCTCAGGAACTGTGTTTTCTAACCTCTTACAACTGAGCAAGTTCCTTTCCCCATTTCCTGAAGTTGATCTTTCCTCCTGCAGCACCACACTTTGTACAAAGACAGATCTCCTCTCCTCTAACCCCCACGGGTAACTCACCAATTCATAAACCTGAATCCCTGCTGGCAATACTTAAGTTTACAGACATTCCTGCTGTGAATACTCAGCCTGTATCACGCTGTGTAGTTTTCCTGTACACTGCAGTGTGGTTCACAAAAACAGAGGGACACTGCCACCAAGTGGTGCAAAATCTACATTACAATCTTAATAATTCTACATTGAAGATACTATTTCCTTTCTGATACAAAGTATTTACCTTGGAAGTTTAAAGTTGTATCTGTCAATTTATGCTGTGCCACACTCTCGCAGTGACTATTTCTGGTAAGTTCTGCAGCTGAGATCTATCGCCAGTCTTACTCCTTTCATAAAAGGGAGTTATCACATCTCTATGTCCTGTCGTTATATTGTGAGTTAAAGAGACATTGTATTTAAACCTTCTATCATACATGTGAAAGACCAGCAGAGAAACATGTTCCTATTTTTATGTGGAACTTTTTAAAGAGACATTGTTTTCTGAAAGCAATCTACAGCATTAAATATAGAACTAACCAAGCAGATGCATTGAGAACACATATACAAAAAGGCAATATTAGTAATAATTACTGTGGTGAGAAATGGCAGCAGCAGTGAACATGGAAATTTCAATAGTGTGTAGTAGTGTACCCAGCTGAATTGTGTATGCTAATGAGCTGTACACGTGGGCCCCAAGGCAGAACATGCTGTGATCTGAGATGTCATCGCAGAAAATGCAGCATGTCTGCAGAAAGAATGGGACACATGGAAGATCTGTTAGCACTTACTTAGCAGCACTGCTCTACATTAGACAGTTCTCTTCAAACAGAGCTTTGCTCTGGCTGCACTGCGTAGGTTTTTCTTAACACAGTGCATCCAGAGTAAAGTGCTGTTTGAAGAGAACAGTGACTGGCTCTCTGGGATTTTTAACCCTGCACCTAGCCATTCCCAGTCTGCAAAGCTTTGACTTCTAAATGTAAGATGTTCTTGTGAGCAATGCACCTTTTTATTTCTACCTTGTAATGTTAGAGCAAGAGTAAAGGAAAAAAATGTATTCAAGAAACATTTTTTTAAAAATAACAAAATTTAAATTGAATGTTATTTCAAAATGACCTGGCAGAAATTTTTTCACTAAAAAATTCTCATTGCAGAAAGTGAGGAAAAATTCTGCCACTGGGCACGTGGGCACACACTTGCATATGCAGAGATGTGGCCTGTGGGTGAACATTTTATTTTTTAGATACATTTATTAAGAAAGACCAGAAATATATGGGCTTTAAATGAACTTCCACTATACTGCCAATACGAAATATTGCAATATAAAATACCGTTTCTTAGAGTGAAAACCTGGGAAGTCACACGATAGACACACCTTTAAAAAAGGACATTGTACTTTTGACATTTCATTTTTAGTCATAAGGCAATTTAAATGTATTGAAGAAGATGGTATTTGACTAACAAGCAGAACTGCAAAATTATGTCTTATAGAAGAAGCACAACTGTTCAAGTATTCCTAACGGAACACTGTCTAAATGCTGTATTAGATTATATAAGATTGTATTACATTGTATCTCAATGCAACATATTGTTGGATGATGTGTAGCAAGTAGAAGTTACCATTCAAGAAGATTTTTAACAAGTCTAGTCTTAAAGGAGACATAGTATACATAGACACCGGTGTCTTTTTTGCAATTTTAGAAGAACGTATATGTTTTTTTAGCAAATGTCATATGATTGTCTAATATAATAAATCTTTTGGAATATAATAATTTAGTGGTAAATCATTTAATATAAGAGTGTACCAATTAAGAGGTCAAAGAAAACAAGTATCTAAGTAGGTAATATAACCACCACATATAAAGTGACATGATTAAGTGAGAACATATAGTAAGGAGAAGAGAAGGGGAAAAATCACCATACACACGTATTTACAACATTACATTCACCTGCAGAAAGGTATAAAATTGCTGAAGTACAAGTAATTTTTGTATTTATTACAAGACGCATTATAAATACCAACAAAAAAAAGGAACGTACATACATACTCATAACTGTGTCTAATAGGAATCAGCAAGTTTTTTTGCGTCACCTTATACATTATACATCTAGTTCTATAAACCAGTTGGATACGTTTATTAAAGGTGAGCAAGATTCCACCATTGATCAGGACAGGTAATAAACTCTTTTTAACGATAATCTTGAAATGCAAGAGTTGTATTGTCCACGTCAGGTATAAGGGCTGTTGGAATACTAGTGCTATATTGTCCTCATGTAAGATATAAGAGCTGTTGGAATACTAGTGCTGTATTATTCCTATGTCATGTATAGGGAGTGCTGTATTTTGCCCATGTCAGGTATAGGAGCTGTTGGAATTCTAGTGCTTTGTCAGCATGTCAGGTATAGAAGCTGTTAAAATACTAGTACTGTATTATCCCCATGTCAGATATAGGTGCTCAGTGTTCTCCACAGAAAATGTTGCCATCTGGGTCAGGTGGCATTATGAAGTAGCCGGGTGGGGGCAGTGTGATATTTTATAATATTTTATCATTTTCAGATATCCAAAACACAAATTAATTGAATAATTTAACAGAATGTATTAAATGATCATTTGTGCAATAAAAATTGAACATTTTTAATTTAACTTAAGATAGCTAAAATTTTAGCGGGTAGTCCGTAAAATCAGCTGGGTGGTGCATCCGCTAAAAAGGTCCTGGGAAGAAAATTGAGTGCTGTTGGAATTCTATTACTGTATTGTTCCGTCTCCGGTCAAGGAGCTGTTGGAATACTAGCGCTGTATTGTCTCCATGTGAGGTATAATGGGTGTTATTGTGATGTGAGTGCATTTGCAAAGCATATGTGATGTTTTAATGAAAAACATTACAATGGATTCCATTTTTAAAACTCAAGAAAACAACCGTATAATACACAAGGGAATTCTGATTGGCTACAGTGGGGGTTATTTGCAGCTGGTAAAGTCACTAAATCCCAGCTAACTTGTTTTACTTCATGCCACAGGCTGTACTTAAGCTGTCACTACATACTATTACTTCCAGATGTGACAGATAGTGATCAATACTCTGGTTTAGTTAAATTACACAATGTTTTACATTTTATTTTAATCTTAAGTTTTTAAAAGAGACCATTGACACTGTAAATATTGACTCTTTAGATTGTTTGTTTGTTTTTTATTGCAGGTGAAAATGATGCTAAGATTTCTTGTAACATGGAACAAACAGAAGGTCAGTGGCTAAGAAATATGCCAGGAGCTGCAGAACAAGAAATATGTGCCAATATAAGCACAGGTGAGTGTACATGTGTGATATGTCTGAGGGATACAGGGCACAGGTGAGTGTACATGTGTGATGTGTCTGATGGATACAGGGTACAGGTGAGTGTACGTGTGTGATGTGTCTGAGGGATACAGGGTACAGGTGAGTGTACGTGTGTGATGTGTCTGAGGGATACAGGGCACAGGTGAGTGTACATGTGTGATGTGTCTGATGGATACAGGGCACAGTTGAGTGTACGTGTGTGATGTGTCTGATGGATACAGGGCACAGTTGAGTGTACGTGTGTGATGTGCCTGAGAGATACAGGGCACAGGTGACTGTACGTGTGTGATGTGCCTGAGGGATACAGGGCACAGATGAGTGTACGTGTGTGATGTGCCTGAGAGATACAGGGCACAGGTGACTGTACGTGTGTGATGTGCCTGAGGGATACAGGGCACAGATGAGTGTACGTGTGTGATGTGTCTGAGGGATACAGGGCACAGGTGAGTGTACATGTGTGATGTGCCTGAGGGATACAGGGCACAGGTGAGAGTACGTGTGTAACATGTCTGTGAAACAGGGCACAGGTTTGTGTTAGTGTGTGAGATGTAAGGGACACAGGGCACAGATGAGTGTACGTGTGTAACATGTAAGGGATGCAGCCACAGGTGAGTGTATGTGTGTGATGTGTTTGTGCGAAACAGGGCGCAGGTAAGTGTATGTATGTAATGTGTCTGAGGGACACAGGACACAGGTGAGTGAACGTGTGTTTACATTTAAGGGATGCAGGCCACAGGTGAGTGTACGTGTGTGAGGTGCCTGAGGGATACAGGGCACAGGTGAGTGTACGTGTGTGAGGTGTCTGAGGGAAACAGAGCACAGGTGAGTGTACATGTGTGACATGTAAGGGACACAGGGCACAGGTGAGTGTACTTGTGTGACATGTAAGGGATGCAGGCCACAGGTGAGTGTACTTGTGTGACAGGTAAGGAATGCAGGCCACAGGTGAGTGTACATGTGTGATGTGTCTGAGGGATACAGGGCACAGGTGAGTGTACATGTGTGATGTGTCTGAGGGATACAGTGCACAGGTGAGTGTACATGTGTGATGTGTCTGAGGGATACAGTGCACAGGTGAGTGTACATGTGTGACGTGTCTGAGGGATACAGGGCACAGGTGAGTGTACATGTGTGAGGTGTCTGAGGGATACAGTACTGGTGAGTGTACATGTGTGATGTGTCTGAGGGATACAAGGCACAGGTGAGTGTACGTGTGTGACATGTATGGGGGATACAGGGCACAGGTGAGTGTACATGTGTGATGTGTCTGAGGGATACAGGGCGCAGGTTAGTGTACATGTGTGATGTGTCTGAGGGATACAGGGCACAGGTGAGTGTACGTGGGGGATGTGTCTGAGGGATACAAGGCACAGGTGAGTGTACATGTGTGATGTGTCTGAGGGATACAGGGCACAGGTGAGTGTACATGTGTGATGTGTCTGAGGGATACAAGGCACAAGTGAGTGTACATGTGTGATGTTCCTGAGGGATACAGAGCACAGGTGAGTGTACGTGTGTGATGTGCCTGAGGGATACAGGGCGCAGGTTAGTGTACATGTGTGATGTGTACTTTTGTGACAGGTAAGGAATGCAGGCCACAGGTGAGATGTGTGTGATGTGTCTGTGGGAAACAGGGCGCAGGTGAGTTTATGTGTGTGAGGTGTCTGAGGGATACAGGGCACAGGTGAGTGTACATGTGTGATGTGTCTGAGGGATACAGGGCACAGGTGAGAGTACGTGTGATGTGTCTGAGGGATACAGCGCACAGGTGAGTGTACGTGGGGGATGTGTCTGAGGGATACAAGGCACAGGTGAGTGTACATGTGTGATGTGTCTGAGGGATACAGGGCACAGGTGAGTGTACATGTGTGATGTGTCTGAGGGATACAAGGCACAAGTGAGTGTACATGTGTGATGTTCCTGAGGGATACAGAGCACAGGTGAGTGTACGTGTGTGATGTGCCTGAGGGATACAGGGCGCAGGTTAGTGTACATGTGTGATGTGTCTGAGGGATACAGGGCACAGGTGAGTGTACGTGTCTGATGTGCCTGAGGGATACAGGGCGCAGGTGAGTATATGTGTGTGTTGTGTCTGTGGGAAACAAGGCACAGGTGAGTGTATGTGTGTGTCACATGTAAGGGATGTAGACCACAGGTGAGTGCACGTGTGTGATGTGTCTGTGGGAAACAGGGCACAGGTGAGTGCATGTGTGTGATGTGTCTGTGGGACACAGGTGAGTGTATGTGTGTGACATGTACGGGACACAGGGCACAGGTGAGTGTACTTGTGTGACATGTCTCTGTGAAACAGGGCACAGGTAAGTGTATGTGTGTGTCTCACTTTTAGAGCCACTACTCCCGCCCAATAAAACACATAGATGGAAATGCACCTGTTATTTGTGGTGATTGTGATATAACTTATGTAGGGCACGTTCTTTTATATTTACACTTTTTGAGTCACCAGCTCCTACCTGTGATTGGCTGATTGCTGTCACATGGTACAGGGGGAGTGGAAATATACATAACTTTGAAATTTGCTATAAAAAATCTACTCATTTGAAATTCAGAGAAAATGCTATTGTATTGTACCGCCCTATTTCCCTACTACCTCTTGCCTCAAAGCTTCTTGAAAAGCTAGTATATGCACGTCTGTCCCATTTCCTTACATTAAACTCCCTCCTTGACCCACTGTAATCTGGATTTCGCCCCCTTCACTCAACAGAGACAGCAATTGTTAAGGTTACCAACGACCTACTTACAGCAAAATCAAAAGGCCACTTCTCTCTACTTATCCTCCTTGATCTGTCTGCAGCTTTTGATACTGTCGACCACCCTCTTTTTGCTCTATACCCTCCAATCCTTCTGCATCTGTGACACAGCTCACTCTTGGTTTTCTTCCTATCTGTCTAACCGTACCTTTAGTGTAGCCTTCTCTGGGGTATCCTCTGCCTGTTAACTCTTTCTGTTGGGCTCTGTCCTCGGTCCCCTTCTCTTCTCAATCTACACGTCCTCACTAGGTTCCTTAATAAAGTCCCACGGGTTTCATTATCACTTGTATGCCGACGATACCCAAATCTACCTCTCTGCACCAGAATTATCTCCTTCCTTGCTAACCAGTGTCACTAACTGTCTCTCATATCTCATCTTGTATGTCCTCTCACTACCTCAAGCTAAATCTCTCCAAAACTGAGCTCCTTATATTCCCACTTCTTCAAAAATCTCCACCCCCCCATGTCTCTATAACTGTTGACAACTCCATCATTACCCCAACCTCACATGCCCGATGTCTTGGGGCCACACTTGACTTAGATCTTTCTTTCACTCCTCACATTCAGTCCTTGGCTAAAGCCTGCTACTTCCACCTTAAAAACATCGCTAAAATTAAACAATTCCTTACACAAGACACAACAAAGATTTTAATCCACTCTCTCATCCTTTCCCGCCTCAACTACTGCAACTTTTTCCTCTCTGGTCTCCCTAGCTGCCGCCTAGCTCCTTTACAATCCATAATGAATGCCTCTGCCAGGCTCATCTTTCTTGCACATTGCTCTTTATCTGCCGCACCTCTCTGCCAATCCCCTCACTGGCTTCCTCTTGCCTCCAGGATTAAACACAAAATTCTCACTCTGACACACAAAGCCCTCAATTGCATTGCTCCCTCCTACATCTCAGTCCTTGTCTCCAGATACTCTCCCTCCTGTCCCCTTCGCTCCGCTCATGATCTCCTAGTCTCCTCCTCTCTTGTTACCTCCTCACATTCTCGTCTACAAGATTTCTCAAAACTGTCTCCCATCTTATGGAACTCTGCCTCACTGCACAAGAATCTCCCCTAGTTTTAAAAGCTTCAAGTGCTGTCAGGGTTTTTTCCTTGATCCGTTTGCCATGTGCTGCTGGCAGCCATTTTACTCACCTCTCTTGCTGACTCTGGTGCATACTGTGTGATACTGCTCATTTCCTGCACTTTCTTTTATGGGCAGACTTGTGTACATCATCTGTGTGAGACAGGATGCAGTCTCAGAATTGTGATGTCATCACTTATTATTTAAAGGGCCTCTGTTCAGTATGCTTTGCCCTTGCGTTGTCTCAGACCTGTTTGTGAGAGCTCCTGTGTATTACCTGGCTGTCTGACGTCCCTCCTGGTTCTTGATCCCTGGTTTGCTCCTGACTCTGCTGCTCTCCTTGTTCCTGATTCCGGCTCGTCTGACTATTCGCTTTGACTCCTGACTCGGCTCGTCTGACTACCAGTTCTGGTTTTGATACCTGGCTTATTTGACTTGTGGACTTTTTATTATTTTTTGCTATTAATAAAGGTGTGATTATTTTTACACTTCTTGTCTCAGTCTGATTCCTGGCACCCTGACAATACACAAGGGCCATGAATCCTGATGGTGCTAATAATCCACCTTTACCTGCCATAATTTCCAGGATGGATGAACAGGATCACCGCTTGGATCAATTTGCACTAGCCCTGCAAACCCTGCTGACTCGCACTGCACATTTGGACCAAAGTGTCCCGCAAATTATGGTTGCTCCTGTTTCCGCTGCTGCACCTAGTCCTACCAGGAGCATGTCTGGTTCTGCACCTCTACCTCAGCAATATGGAGGCGATCCTAATCAGTGCAGAGGGTTTTTGAACCAGGTCGGCATATACTTTGAGATGTTACCTCAGGCGTTTCCCTCTAACAGAGCTAAGGTGGGATTTCTCATATTGTTACTCTCTGACACAGCTCTTGCCTGGGCTAATCCCTTGTGGGAGACTAATAAACCTGTGATTTCAAATTACCCTGAATTTGTGGCCTCCTTTCGGATGATGTTCCGGCTCGCTCCTCCTCTGCTGCTAAACGACTCATGTCCATTCAGCAAGGTACAAGATCTGTTCCTCAGTATGCCATTGAGTTCCGTACGCTTGCCGCAGAGGTAGGTTGGAACAATGAAGCCCTTGTTGCCGCCTTCTTTCGTGGGTTCTCTGATTCGATTAAAGACGGAGTTGCTGCCAGAGATTTACCAGAAGATCTTGAGGCATTGGTGTCTTTTTTTTTTTTTTTTATCCTAATTGACATCAGACTAAGTGAGAGGCCCTCTTTTAAGGGTTGCTTGCGGAAGCCTCCTGTTCCGTTGTCTCCTACGTGTTCGTTCCCACCTATGCCTCCCTGTCCTCCCATGCCTCCTGGTCCCGAGTCACCAGGTACTGCTGAGCCGATGCAGTTGGGATTCATGCGTCTCTCCGCGGGGGAGAGGGCCTTTAGGAGGAGGGAGGGGCTCTGCCTCTATTGTGGGTTACAGGGCCACCTTTTTAAGTCTTGTCCTACACGGCCGGGAAACTCTCACACCTAAGGTCATGTCGGGTGCAGGCCTTGGGTGGTTTATCCTCATCTCCAGAACTGCTAAAGGAGTAACCTTTGGTCACGGTTATCCTTTCCTGGGTGGACTCCTCCATAGTCACCCAGGCTCTTGTTGACTCCGGTGCTGCGGGCTATTTCATTGACAGTGCTTTTGTATCAAAGCACTCCATTCCTGTTTTGCCTCGGTCCGTTCCGCTTGCTATTGAGGCCATTGATGGCAGGCCCCTTCAGCCCGCACTTGTTACTCACGAAACTGCTCCGTTATCCATGGCTGTTGGGGCTCTCCATTTTGAAACCCCCCAGTTCCAGGTGATAAACTCTCTGCATTTTCCGGTTATTCTGGTTTATCCTTGGCTCCAAAAGCACAATCCCAGTCTCGATTGGCGCAGGTCCGAAATGTTGTCGTGGTCTCCGCAATGTATTTCCACTTGTCTTCGGAAACCAGTTAAAGTCTTGTGCACGTCTTCGGTATCTCAATTGCCAGAGGAGTACCAAGAGTTCCTAGACGTTTTTGCCAATGTGTGTGCCGGTACGTTGCCTCCTCATCGGTCTTACGATTGTGCCATAGACCTGCAACCCGGAGCCATTCCTCCTCGGGGCCGGGTTTACCCTCTGTCTGTTGCGGAGAATTGTGCTATGGAGGAGTATGTTGCCGATGCTCTGTTGCGGGGGATCATCCGCAAATCCTGCTCTCCTGCAGGGGCTGGCTTCTTCTTTGTGAAGAAAAAGGGTGGAGAGTTAAGACCATGCATCGATTATAGGGGTCTTAATCGTCTTACAATTAAGAATGCTTACCCTATTCCGCTCATTACGGAACTCTTTGACCGCCTCAAGGGAGCTACGGTCTTTACTAAACTTGATTTGAGAGGAGCGTACAATCTCGTTAGGATCAAGGAGGGCCACGAATGGAAAACAGCATTTAACACCAGGAGCGGGCATTATGAGTATCTTGTAATGCCCTTTGGCCTATGTAATGCTCCTGCTGTTTTCCAGGAATTTATTAATGATGTCCTACGAGATATGTTGCAACAGTGTGTTGTGGTGTACTTAGACGACATCCTCATACACTCACCCACATTTGAGGCTTATCATTCTGATGTTACACGGGTTCTTCAGAGACTACGTGAGAACGGCCTGTTTTGTAAACTTGAGAAACATTTTTTGGGGTTCGCCAATTACTATAGAAAGTTTATTAAAAAACTTTTCTTCCTTGGTCAAACCTATCACAGACATGACCCGTAAAGAGAATGATTCACTCCATTGGTCACCTACTGCCATTAAAGCCTTTGATAGTCTTAAGACTGCCTTTGCTGCCGCTCCAGTTCTGGCTCGTCCTAACCCTGTCCTGCCTTTCGTTCTTGAGGTTGATGCGCCTGAGACTGGAGTAGGTGCCCTCTTGTCTCAACGTCCTATGCCTGACGGTTCCTTGCATCCGTGTGGTTTCTTCTCTAAGAAATTGTCTCTAGCGGAATTCAATTATGAAATTTGCGACAGGGAATTACTGGCCATAATTTTGGCACTCAAGGAATGGAGGCATCTTCTTGAGGGTACTAGCGTGCCAGTGCTCATTCTTACTGACCACAAGATTTTAACTTATCTGTCTGAAGCAAAACGTTTGTCGCCCCGACAGGCCAGATGGGCGCTATTTTTGTCTCGGTTTAATTATGTGGTCTCCTACCTGCCTGGTAGTAAGAATGTTAGGGCTGATGCGCTCTCTCAACAATTTTCGCCTCTGTCCAAGGAGGAGTCTGTACCTACTCCAGTTATACCTACTGACCATATTTTGGCTACCATACATACTAATTTGACTTCTCCCTTGGGGGAGGAGATCCTGGCTGCACAAACCAATGCACCGCCTGAGAAACCTAGTGGTAAGTGTTTTGTTCATGAGAATCTTCGAACTAAACTTTTGCACACTTACCACTATCCTAAAGCCACAGGTCACCCAGGCAAGAACCAAATGATTTGGTCTGTCACTCGACAATTCTGGTGGCCAGCCCTTCGTTCTGATGTTGCTGCGTATGTTGCCTCCTGCTCAGTTTGTGCACAGAATAAGACTCCTCGACGTCTTCCTGTGGGTCTTCAACCTATTGCTAATGGTGAGCGTCCTTGGACACATCTTTCCATGGACTTCATTGTTGAGCTCCCTGTTTCCAATGGCAATACTGTTATCCTTATGGTGGTTGACCGTTTTTCTAAAATGTCACATTGCATTCCCTTGAAGAAGTTGCCTACCGCTCAGGAGCTTGCTTCAATTTTTGCCAGGGAGGTCTTCCGTTTACATGGGTTACCCAAGGAGATAGTATTGGACCGGGGTAGCCAGTTTGTCTCCAGATTTTGGCTTTCCTTTTGTGCTCAAATGGGCATCCAGCTTTCCTTCTCCTCGGCATATCACCCTCAATCCAATGGGGCTGCGGAACAGTCTAATCAAGCTCTGGAACAGTTCCTCCGTTGCTATGTCTCAGATCACCACAATAATTGGTCTGAACTGTTACCTTGGGCAGAGTTTGCTCGTAATAGTGCTATTAATGCTTCCTCCAAGTTATCCCCGTTCATGGCGAATTATGGGTTTCAACCATCCTTGTTGTCCGATTCATTCATGTCTCAGGGTATTTTGGCTTTGGAGGAGCATATCCGGCAACTCCGTTCCATGTGGGTGCAGATTCAGGATTGCCTTCATCGTTCTATGCAGCACCAAAAGTTCCAGTCTAATCGAAGGTGTCTGCCCGCGCCTTTCTACCAGGTTGGTGAGAGAGTTTGACTGTCCTCCCACAACTTGAACCTTCGTGTGCCTTCCAATAAACTGGCTCCCCGTTATGTTGGTCCTTTTCGAATACTCTGACGGGTCAATCCTGTGGCCTACGCTCTTGATCTTCCTCCTGCAATGCGCATCTCCAATGTTTTTCATGTCTCCCTCTTGAAACCATTGGTTTGTAATCGGTTTACCACTGTGTTGCCTCATCCCCACCCTATCTTTGTTGACAACCATGAGGAGTATGAGGTCAGCAGCATTATTGACTCTCGTATGTCCAGGGGCCGTGTACAGTATTTGGTTCACTGGAGGGGCTATGGTCCAGAGGAGCGTTCTTGGGTTCCCTCCTCTGATGTTCATGCTCCCGCCCTCCTCCGTGCCTTCCATGCCCGTTTCCCCAATAAGCCTTTTGTCCTCCCGCGGGGGAGGGGTCGTTGAGGGGAGGGTACTGTCAGGGTTTTTTCCTTGATCCGTTTGCCATGTGCTGCTGGCAGCCATTTTACTCACCTCTCTTGCTAACTCTGGTGCATACTGTGTGATGCTGCTCATTTCCTGCACTTGCTTTTATCGCCAGACTGGTGTACATCATCAGTGTGAGACAGGATGCAGTATCAGCATTGTGATGTCATCACTTATTATTTAAAGTGGGCCTCTGTTCAGTATGCTTTGCCCTTGCGTTGTCTCAGACCTGTTTGTGAGAGCTCCTGTGTATTACCTGGCTGTCTGACGTCCCTCCTGGTTCCTGATCCCTGGCTTGTTCCTGACTCTGCTGTTCTCCTTGTTTCTGATTTCGGCTCGTCTGACTATTTGCTTTGGCTCCTGACTCGGCTCATCTGACTACCACTTCTGGTTTTGATTCCTGGCTTATTTGACTTGTGGACTTTTTATTATTTTTTGCTATTAATAAAGGTGTGATTATTTTTGCACTTCTTGTCTCAGTCTGATTCCTGGCTCCCTGACAAGTGCTCCCTGAAGACTCTACTATTCAGGGACGCTTACAACCTACACTTACCTTCCTATCTCCACTGCTATCCCCTAAAACCCCATAGCATGTAAGCCTATGAGCCCAGCTATTTGTAGTTCACCCTCATAAGAGCCGACTACAACAGTGCAACTCTCTGCAGGACCCTTCACCCATTTGATCCCCGTAATCGTTTTTATATACCACCCATGTTCTTAGCGCTGCGGAACCTGTTGGCGCTCTACAAATACCTGATAATAATAATAATAATTGTATTGTCTTGTTATATTGCATTTGTTGATTATGCAAATCTACTGTGTTTACTGGTCCTTTAACATAATTGATATTTTAATAAGCAATGGAAAATGGATTTTATTTTTAAACCTTGTAATAAGTCTCACATAGGAATTCTGATTGGTTACAATGAGGCTGTATTTGCAGCTAGTAAAGTAACTGATCTAACTCGCTTTACTGCTTGACACATAAATGTACTGCTGTGCTGATGTCATTATATGGAATGTTTCTTACTGATGTGACTGCTACTAATGAAGGCTGAGGTGGATTTAACTTAATTTACACAAATTTTCACATTCAGTTTTAAAAGGATTTTTGAAAAGAGACAAAAGATATTGTAAATAGTGATTTATTTAATTAATATTTCAGGTGAAAACGATGCTAAGATTTCATGTAACACAGAACAAACAGAAGATCCGTAGCTAAAAAATATGCCAGAAGCTGCAGATCAGGAAATATGTGACAATATAAGTACAGGTGATTGTGTGTAGTCTGAGGGACGCAGGGTGCAAGTGAGTGTACTATGTGACGTGTCTGAGGGACGCAGGGTGCAAGTGAGTGTACGTGTGTGACGTGTCTGAGGGATACAGGGTGCAAGTGAGTGTATGTGTGTGATGTGTCTGAGGGACGCAGGGTGCAAGTGAGTGTACGTGTGTGGCGTGTCTGAGGGACGCAGGGTGCAAGTGAGTGGACGTGTGTGACGTGTCTGAGGGACGCAGGGTGCAAGTGAGTGTACGTGTGTGGCGTGTCTGAGGGACGCAGGGTGCAAGTGAGTGTACGTGTGTGATGTGTCTGAGGGACGCAGGGTGCAAGTGAGTGTACGTGTGTGATGTGTCTGAGGGATACAGGGTGCAAGTGAGTGTACATGTGTGATGTCTGAGGGATACAGGGCACAGGTGAGTGTACGTGTGTGATGTGTCTGAGGGATACAGGGCACAGGTGAGTGTACGTGTGTGATGTGTCTGAGGGATACAGGGCACAGGTGAGTGTACATGTGTGATGTGCCTGAGGGATACAGGGCACAGGTGAGTGTACGTGTGTGATATGTCTGAGGGATACAGGGTGCAAGTGAGTGTACGTGTGTGACGTGTCTGAGGGATGCAAGGTGCAAGTGAGTGTATGTGTGTGACGTGTCTGAGGGACGCAGGGTGCAAGTGAGTGTACATGTGTGACGTGTCTGAGGGACACAGGCTGCAAGTGAGTGTACATGTGTGACGTGTCTGAGGGACGCAGGGTGCAAGTGAGTGTACGTGTGTGACGTGTCTGAGGGAAGCAGGGTGCAAGTGAGTGTACGTGTGTGTGACGTGTCTGAGGGATACAGGGTGCAAGTGAGTGTACTAGGACAAATCAGTATTATACTGACAAAAACTGTACATCTGATTAGCACTCACATTTCTGAGATAGAATTTTTGTGGATATTGACTTTGATGAGACTCCTTGGTGGAGTTCAGAGCTAGAATATTAAAATTTAACTTTTATTCAAAATTATTAAAATATATTACAAACACACAAAGACAAAAACTTTTAAAATTGCTGTCTGCTGTTGAGATTGTTTTCTTTATTAAGTGAATTCTCAATAGGACTAAGCTCGTAACATATGAGTTATGAACTATAGTGATAGACTTATCTATAGTTTAATGTTTCATTACATAGAATGATCACTGGTTTATCTTGAGATCTGAGTAGATAGTTTACTAGTGTAGGTTCTTGGGTTGCTCAGATGTCAATCGTCTAATGTAATGTTAGAGTTAGAGCGAAGTGAGTATTGCTACCCTTCACCCTATATTCCCATTAAAGTGGAGCACTATATCTGAGAGGATGTCGCCAACCTTAATATGACCTACAAATCCTATTTTTCCATGTAACTGCAATTTATCAGTTAATAGATAGTGACTGATTTTAGCTCCTATATTTGTTATAGTAAAAAGGCATTGCCTGGTATTGCAGAGGATTGGATTAATTTTCTAAATATCTTGAACAAGCTCCAAACACTATTTGACTATTAGTGGATGTTTTGCTCCAATTTTGCCTGAACAAGTTATAATAATGTTGATGCTATATTAAATTAAATCTCCACTAGGTGTCAGTGTTGTCACTTAAATTCTCCCTTTTAATAATATCAGAAATGCCGTTCAGTATATACTGGGAACATTCAGATTATTTAAAATGTGGGGAGCCTGTGAAAATTACTGTGAGTACAGTTATATGTGTTAGCGGATTGCTGTTAGCTCTACTATCAACTTAGGAGTCTTAAGAGTCTTTTGAATATCATTAGATTATATTGCAACTCGATAATAATAGACTCGCAAGGAAAAGTGAACACTGGGAGAATGTTTAGAAATTTTTCTTGAACAGTCAGTGATCCTATAGATAGAACAAATGGTTACATTGTTAAAGTATGGTTATGTTTGTTTAACTTGTATCACATCTCATTTGTAAGTTCAGATTCAAGAGAATTAGTGTATCTAAATTAACTCTGCAATTTAAAGCTTGGCATTTAGGTGCTTACACTATTTATTTTGAATATTTCCTCGGCTTCCACTTAGATTAAGCAATTGCAGCGTTTTTGCAAGTATCTCTGTGTGCATAGAATTAGGCTTAGTATTAACTCGTTGTGTGCTGTGATAACACTAAATATTTTTATTCATAATTGTCTCAGTTGAAGCAATTGTTTACTATAATAGGTTATCCTTTTTTTACCTTTGTATTCTCTTAGATAGATAAGTTACCGGTCTACACCATTAATCTGTCTATTATCAATGAATAGTTTCTACAGAGATTGACCGGACTATACCTTTATTCTGTTGGTTGAAAAATGGTCTCTATAATGATTTACCAGTTAATACCTTAATATTGTGATTTCTTAATAGATAGTCTCTAAGAGGATTTACCGGCCTATACCTTAGTTTTATTAGTTGTAAATATCTAATCTCTATAACTCTTTACCGGTCTATACCTTTAAGGGCTGACCTGTTACTCTCGCAGGTTTGTATCTTTGAAATAATATAGATGGTTTTGTATAGGGGTTTCCCGGTCTATACCTTGGGTAATTCTCATAAAGCAAACAAGGCTGTTTTTTTATCTTTATAAGGGTATCGCATCTAAGTTTGGACTCACGAGTACTACTTTATATTTTACTTAGGAGATACAACTTTTGTACTTGCAAATTTTAAGTAGTGCTAACTAATTTTCTAAGGTGGTTACCGGCCTATACCAGGTGAAAAATAACTAAAGTAGCACCATTACTGATTTTGCAGGTTACCTTTTAATACCAGTAAAACGTTACCGTTAAATACCGGTTACCAATTAATACCTGTGAAAAATTATTATCTAAATGCTACTGCTTGTTGCCTTAATAAAATGCATATAGATACTGAGGTTAAGGGGATGGCAGTATGCCTCAATAGTATCAAATTGTAAGATAACCCCTACACCACCATTGATCTCAGCCAGCAGAGGAGCTAAAATTTACAAAACAACACCTTCCTGAGGGAAGCAGGGTGCAAGTGAGTGTACGTGTGTGATGTGTGTACATGTCTGATGTGTATGTTCACTAATAAAGTTTATTTGACATATTATATATTACCTTCTTATATAAAGTGATAATCTGGTCTTCATTACAAGTACAGAATATATGGCATAAATCCAACATTAGAAAAAAAAAAAATAAAACGGAATGTTTTGTGCACATAAGCAATAATCATTTAAAGGGACACTCAAGACAAAATAAACTTTTATGATTCAGGAAGAGCATGCAGTTTTAAGGCACTTTCCCATTTACTTCCATTATCAAATTTTGCAGTCTCTTTATATACACATTTCTCCAACATTGGTGTGTCCGGTCCACGGCGTCATCCATTACTTGTGGGAATATTCTCTTCCCCAACAGGAAATGGCAAAGAGCACAGCAAAAGCTTTCCATATAGCCCCTCCTCAGGCTCCGCCCCCCCAGTCATTCTCTTTGCCGCTCTGAACAAGTAGCATCTCCACGGAGATGGTGAAGAGTATGTGGTGTTTAGTTGTAGTTTTTTATTCTTCTATCAAAAGTTTGTTATTTTGAAATAGTACTGGTTGTGCTATTTACTCTGAAACAGAAAGAGATGAAGAGTTCTGTTTAAAAGAGGTGTATGATTTTAGCAGCAGTAACTAAAATCAATTGCTGTTCCCACGCAGGACTGTTGAGCCCAGAGAACTTCAGTTGGGGGGAACACTTTGCAGACTTTTCTGCTCAAGGTATGACTAGCCATTTTTCTAACAAGACTGTGTAATGCTGGAAGGCTGTCATTTTCCCTCATGGGGATCGGCAAGCCATTTTCTTAGACTCAAAAAGAATAAAGGGCTTATTATGGGCTGTTAACTGGTGGACACTCTTAAGGGCTAAATCGATTGCTTATTTAAGTATTTATTTACAGTTTGAAGTGGATTTCACACTTTTTATTATTTGGGGAACGTTTTTAATGCCAGGCACTAGTTAAGACACCTTCCCAGTCAGGAAGGGCCTTTCACTGTAGTAGGCAGAGCCTCATTTTCGCGCCATTATTGCACAGTTTCTTTTGTGTGCAGTGCATGCAGCTGCATGTGAGAGGGTCTGGTATCCACTGAAAACGTTCCTGGAAGGCTTGAATTGGTATCGTATACCCCCCTGGGATAGGTGAAGTCGCAACAAACGCTGTGGCTGGGACTGTAGTGGGGTTAAAATTGCAAACGGCTCAGTTTTCCGCATTTTAAGGGTTGTGCAAGATGGACAAATTCCTAGAGGTCCCGGTGCACCCTGATGCCTTTCCGATACCTAAAAGGGTGGCGGACATAGTGAATAAGGAGTGGGAGAAGCCAGGCATACCTTTTTGTCCCTCCTCCTATATTTAAGAAATTGTTCCCCATGGTCGACCCCAGGAAGGACACATGGCAAACAGTCCCTAAGGTCGAGGGGGTGGTTTCTACACTAGCCAAACGCACGACTATTCCCATTGAGGACAATTGTGCTTTCAAAGATCCTATGGATAAAAAAATTGGAGGGTTTGCTTAAAAAGATTTTTGTACAGCAAGGTTACCTCCTTCAACCAATTTCGTGCATTATTTCTGTCACTACAGCGGCGTGTTTCTGGTTCGAGGAACTGGAAAAGTCGCTCAGTAAGGAGACTCCATATGAGGAGGTCATGGACAGAATTCACGCACTTAAGTTAGCTAATTCCTTTATTTTAGATGCCGCTTTGCAGTTAGCGAGATTAGCGGCGAAAAATTCAGGGTTTGCAATTGTGGCGCGCAGAGCGCTCTGGCTAAAGTCTTGGTCGGCGGATGTATCTTCCAAGACATAATTGCTTAATATCCCTTTCAAAGGTAAGACCCTTTTTGGGCCAGAATTGAAAGAAATTATTTCAGACATCACTGGGGGAAAGGGCCATGCCCTCCCACAAGATAGGCCTTTCAAGGCTAAGAATAAGTCCAATTTTCGTTCCTTTCGCAATTTCAGGAACGGACCGGCTTCCAACTCTGCAGCCTCTAGACAAGAGGGTAACGCTTCCCAGACTAAACCAGCTTGGAAACCAATGCAAGGCTGGAACAAGGTTAAACAGGCCAAGAAGCCTGCTGCTGCTACCAAGACAGCATGAAGGGGTAGCCCCCGATCCGGGACCGGCTCTAGTAGGGGGCAGACTCTCTCTCTTTGCTCAGGCTTGGGCAAGAGATGTTCAGGATCCCTGGGCACTAGAAATAGTCTCTCAGGGTTATCTTCTAGAATTCAAGGAACTACCCCCAAGGGGAAGGTTCCACATGTCTCACTTATCTTCAAACCAGATAAAGAGACAGGCATTCTTACATTGTGTAGAAGACCTGTTAAAGATGGGAGTGATACACCCGGTTCCAGCTGTGGAACAAGGTCAGGGGTTTTACTCAAACCTGTTTGTAGTTCCCAAAAAAGAGGGAACTTTCAGACCAATTCTGGATTTAAAAATTCTAAACAAATTTCTCAGAGTTCCATCGTTCAAAATGGAAACCATTCGAACAATTTTACCTACAATCCAGGAGGGTCAATATATGACTACCGTGGATTTAAAGGATGCGTATCTACATATTCCTATCCACAAAGATCATCATCAGTTCCTAAGGTTTGCCTTTCTGGACAAACATTATCAGTTCGTGGCTCTCCCATTCGGGCTAGCCACTGCTCCCAGAATTTTCACAAAGGTGCTTGGGTCCCTTCTGGCAGTTCTAAGACCAAGGGGCATTGCAGTGGCACCTTATCTGGACGACATTCTAATTCAAGCGTCGTCTCTTTCAAAGGCAAAGGCTCATACAGACATTGTTCTAGCCTTTCTCAGATCTCACGGGTGGAAGGTGAACGTAGAAAAGAGTTCCCTGTCTCCGTCGACAAGAGTTCCCTTTTTGGGAACAATAATAGATTCTTTAGAAATGAAGATCTTCCTGACAGAAGTCAGAAAGTCAAAGCTTCTAAACGCTTGTCAAGTTCTTCACTCTATTCTGCAGCCTTCCATAGCTCAGTGCATGGAAGTAGTAGGGTTGATGGTTGCAGCAATGGACATAGTTCCTTTTGCTCGAATTCATCTAAGACCATTACAACTGTGCATGCTCAATCAGTGGAATGGGGACTATGCAGATTTGTCTCCAAAGATTCAAGTAGACCAGATGACCAGAGACTCACTCCGTTGGTGGTTGTCCCAGGATCACTTGTCTCAGGGAATGAGTTTCCGCAGACCAGAGTGGGTCATTGTCATGACCGACGCCAGTCTATTAGGCTGGGGCGCGGTCTGGGATTCCCTGAAAGCTCAGGGTCTATGGTCTCGGGAAGAGTCTCTTCTCCCGATAAACATCCTGGAACTGAGAGCGATATTCAATGCTCTCCGGACTTGGCCTCAACTAGCGAAGGCCGGATTCATAAGATTCCAGTCAGACAATATGACTGTAGCTTACATCAACCATCAGGGGGGAACAAGGAGTTCTTTGGCGATGAGAGAGGTATCCAAAATCATCAAATGGGCGGAGGATCACTCCTGCCACCTATCTGCAATTCACATCCCAGGAGTAGACAACTGGGAGGCGGATTATCTGAGTCATCAGACTTTCCATCCGGGGGAGTGGGAACTCCACCCGGAGGTTTTTGCCCAGTTGACTCAATTATGGGGCATTCCAGACATGGATCTGATGGCGTCTCGTCAGAACTTCAAGGTTCCTTGCTACAGGTCCAGATCCAGGGATCCCAAGGCGACTCTAGTGGATGCATTAGTGGCGTCTTGGTCGTTCAACCTAGCTTATGTGTTTCCACCGTTCCCTCTCCTTCCCAGGCTTGTAGCCAGGATCAAACAGGAGAAGGCCTCGGTGATTCTGATAGCTCCTGCGTGGCCGCGCAGGACTTGGTATGCAGACCTGGTGAATATGTCATCGGCTCCACCATGGAAGCTACCTTTGAGACAGGATCTTCTAGTACAAGGTCCATTCGAACATCCAAATCTAGTTTCTCTGCGGCTGACTGCTTGGAAATTGAACGTTTGATTTTATCCAAGCGTGGGTTTTCAGATTCAGTGATAGATACTCTGGTCCAAGCCAGAAAACCTGTAACTAGAAAGATTTACCATAAAATATGGAAAAAATATATCTGTTGGTGTGAATCCAAGGGATTCTCCTGGAGTAAGATTAAAATTCCTAAAATCCTCTCCTTTCTCCAAGAAGGTTTGGATAAGGGATTGTCAGCGAGTTCTCTAAAAGGACAGATTTCTGCTTTATCTGTCTTGTTACACAAACGACTGGCAGCTGTGCCAGATGTACAAGCTTTTGTACAGGCTTTGGTCAGAATCAAACCTGTTTACAGACCTTTGACTCCTCCTTGGAGTCTAAATTTAGTTCTTTCAGTTCTTCAAGGGGTTCCGTTTGAACCCTTACATTCCATAGATATCAAGTTACTATCTTGGAAAGTTCTGTTTTTGGTTGCTATTTCTTCTGCAAGAAGAGTTTCTGAATTATCTGCTTTGCAGTGTAATCCACCCTATCTGGTGTTCCATTCAGATAAGGTCGTTTTGCGTACTAAGCCTGGTTTTCTTCCGAAGGTTGTTTCCAACAGGAATATTAACCAGGAAATAGTTGTTCCTTCTCTCTGTCCGAATCCAGTTTCAAAGAAGGAACGTTTGTTACACAATTTAGATGTAGTTCGTGCTTTAAAGTTCTATTTAGAAGCAACTAAGGATTTTAGACAAACCTCATCTTTGTTTGTCGTTTACTCTGGTAAGAGGAGAGGACAAAAAGCTACGGCTACCTCTTTTTCTTTCTGGCTGAAAAGCATTATCCGATTGGCTTATGAGACTGCCGGACGGCAGCCTCCTGAACGAGTCACAGCTCACTCCACTAGAGCTGTGGCTTCCACATGAGCCTTCAAGAACGAGGCTTCTGTTGATCAGATATGTAAGGCAGCGACTTGGTCTTCTCTAAACACTTTTGCCAAATTTTACAAATTTGATACTTTTGCTTCTTCGGAGGCTGTTTTTGGGAGAAAGGTTTTGCAAGCCGTGATGCCTTCCGTTTAGGTAACCTGATTTGCTCCCTCCCTTCATCCGTGTCCTAAAGCTTTGGTATTGGTTCCAACAAGTAATGGATGACGCCGTGGACCGGACACACCAATGTTGGAGAAAACAGAATTTATGCTTACCTGATAAATTACTTTCTCCAACGGTGTGTCCGGTCCACGGCCCGCCCTGGTTTTTTAATCAGGTTTGAAAAATGTCTTTCTCTATACACTACAGTCACCACGGCACCCTATAGTTTCTCCTTTTTTTCTCCTAACCGTCGGTCGAATGACTGGGGGGGCGGAGCCTGAGGAGGGGCTATATGGACAGCTTTTGCTGTGCTCTTTGCCATTTCCTGTTGGGGAAGAGAATATTCCCACAAGTAATGGATGACGCCGTGGACCGGACACACCGTTGGAGAAAGTAATTTATCAGGTAAGCATAAATTCTGTTTTTCTGGGGAACAAGCTCCTACTGAGCATGTGCACAAGCTCACAGGGTATGCGTATAATAGTCTGTAATTGGCTGATGTCTGTCACATGATAAAGGGAGTGGAAAAAAGGGAGAAAAATAAATTTGAGAGAAAAAAATCTACTGCTTATTTGAAATTCAGAGTGTTTTTGCATTGTCTTTTTTTTATTATGCATTTGTTAATTATGTAATTGTTTTGTGTTTAGCGGCTCTTTAATTTGTATAATAACCCTCTTTCATGTGATGTAAATGCTATTTGTCTTTTTTTTAAGTCAAACCAGGGGCCCCCGAGGGGAACCTGAGAGCGGGGTGCGCTAAGTGGTTCGAATTAACGAAATTAACAAAAATGACCACAAACCATATGGCTCCTGTGAAGTTAGGTTAATTGGCTCCTATGCAATAGATCGGTTTCTTGCAAAATTGTGAAACCAAGCGGTGTAAGCGGCTAAGCTCCTCTGGTTCTTGAAGTGAAGATTTCTGAAATTTAGGAAAAAAGAGGGCGCCACATAGCGTGATACTGTTTTTACAGGCTCAGAGAGACAAGGTATTCAAAAGGCTTACCAATAAGCTGTGCACCGTTCTGTGACCGGTGCTATCAGGCCGACTAACACTCTCAGTGGTTAGCACACTGGGTGGCCTCAGGTGTAATGCAGGCAGGTGGATCTCAGCGTTACTTGATTAGAGTGACTCCGCGGCTATGCAGCACGTATACTGCAGATTCCAGTGGGTATTGGAATAAAAAACACACCTCCAGGTAAGATAAAAGAGAGTGTGGGACAACTTCCGTGTAGTAAAGTTAAAAATCTTTAATCCATACACAATTTGCTACGCGTTTCTAGACCAATGGTCTTTTCCTCAGGCATAAAAACAAATGGATATAATTACAAACATATTGCAACCTTAAATACAAGTCAATTTAAAAACGGAAGTTGTCATAGTTTTGAAAAGCAACCAATCCTGACACAGTGTACCTTGTGAATTTGATCAGCATTAATTGTGAACTCACTGTTGTAGTAAATGTATGTCGTGATATCACTAAGGTATTTCTGGACTGTTTAAAGTCAGGGATAATTTATGAAATATGCAGTGCTGAATGTGTAATGCTGAATATATTCTGATGTGAAAACTGTGGAGACTGAAAAAAGCTAATAAATGATATTAAGTACAATTACCTCTAAAATTCAGGAAAATATGAAAATTGTTGGAAGTTTGAAATATAAATTTGTATATACAGCGTTTGTAAAAAAGAAACGTGATGTTTATTGGACCTATTTGTGGGTGAAAGAAAATTTGAAATGTAATGTAAATTTCAAGAACAAGTAATTAAAGTACAAATTGGAATACAATTTGTACAAGAACTGGCTTATAATAGGATTCTAAACCTCACAGCTCTGAAAACAGATAAGCTAAAGATTTTGATATTTTTGATACTGTGGCTATGATAAGACCATCAGATTACTTGCGATTTCTAGATATTTAAAACAGAGTTCATTGTCTAATTTGTGGAATAAATGTGAAGTAGTAATGTTGATATGCATGTTCCTAAAACCGAGGGTCTTCTTGTGTGTGATGTATTTAATTATTCTTGCAAATAGACTCAAAAGTCAAATAAATACGATTTGTTTGGTGTTACATTTAACATGTGATTACTTAAAAGTATATGTATTCAATATTTTCTTATGTATGCAAACTATCTAGATGGGTGTAGTACAAATGAATGTAACCAATAGAAAATATTTAACAATGAAATAAATTCGTCAGTGAATTTTGATTATTTTTTGTTTTTTTGTTGACAAATAGATCGGATTAATATTTAGGAATCTATTCTGATTTGTTGGACATGATATATCATGTGAAAGTGGAGGCAAATTTGGATGTTGGTGGCCCATAATCTGAACATTGTTTAAATTGGTTACCAGTTAGGACCCCCGATCAGGTAGGCACCCAAAGGCGTGTTTTTGTGCCTATGCCTTATTGTGAATAGAATATATGTGTTTGCCATTCAGTCTATTAAGCACAGTGCATTACTGGTATAAAACCGTATATATTTGGTTGTGCTGTTGAATATATTGCCCATTCTATAGGTGGTAGACACTCGCCTGCTAACAGATATGAGTGTTATGATAGGCTAGAGGGGATCTGAACTCGAAAGGTTACTTTATTTTCTAAAAACGGACACATCATGATATATGTAGGTGTCATTTGGGTCTAGTATGTAATATGACAGAAGGCTGGTTAATCTGCCACTGGTCCTCATCTGGGTTGATACCAGCTAGAGGAATGGGATAAAAGTAATATGTCACTAGTCATCACGGTTGTGATATTGGTCAATAACACATTAATCTAAATAAACAGCTGGAGTATAATTTTAATATTGATGATAGTTTTCGATCTGACAGTGATGAATGTCATATTATTTGGTGTATTTATTGGTGATTCTAGATGAATGTCATAGTATTTAGTGTATTTGTTAATGATTCTAGATGTTAATTAAAAGCTGCTAAGTCTAGATTAGCATTTAAACCTTCGGGAAAAAGTGTTTTCAACTTAAAAATCCAGAAGGTTTCTCGTTGTCTGAGTTTAGTAGTTCTGTTATAATCAGCTGACCTGGGAATAAAATCTATGGGAATAAGTTTAAAAATGTGAGGGTTGCCTTGGTGTTTTGCCAAGCAGTGTATTGGGATACTGTGTTTGATTTTCGTTTTTTTGCAATTTTTACAGTTACGAAGGGTTCGCCCCACCTTGTTTTGACCTTCCTGGAGGTGCGGCCTATGTATTGTAGGCCGCAGATACACTCTAACAGGTATACTACAAAAGAAGTGTTACAATTGTAAAATCCCTGAATGGGATATGTGTCTCCGGTAGTATGGGACTTGAAAGTTTTGGTGCCATGTTTAATGTATTGACAAGATTTGCAACCAGTTTTCCCACATTTGTAAACTCCCTGTAACCCAAAGATACCCCTCTTGGTTTTTGTAATGATCTTGGATTGTTGTTGAGTATGTTTGACAATTTTGCTAGGTGCTAGTCTACTTCTCAGGGTAGGTGCTCTCCTGTAAACTATCTTTGGTCTATCCTGTACAATATTTCTCAGAATGGGATCCCTTTGGATAACATGCCAATGTTTGTGTATAATCTGATTTATTTTTTGAAAATGATTATTGTATTGAGTGATGAGCATAATGTTACCTTGGTCTGTTGGTGTGTTAATTGATTGATTCATTTTGTTATTATTAATATTGGCTAGTATCTGATTCCTGTCTAATCTTTTTGTTCTAGTAAGTGCATTATCTAGAATATGTGTGGGATAATTTCTTTCTACAAATCTATTGTATATGATCTGACTTTGTTCAAGAAAAATGTTATAATCTGAACAATTCCTCCTGATGCGCCTGAACTGACTGTACGGTACATTGTTAATCCAACTTCTGTGATGGCTACTGTGGTATTCTAAATAGCTGTTGCTATCCACATCTTTGAAAAAAGTTTTAGACATGATTGTCTGGTTGGGTCCCCAACTGAGTGTCAGATCCAAATAGTCTATTGATTCAGATTGTATATTGGCTGTGAACGTGATACCCATATGGTTGTTATTGAGCCGTGTGATAAATGATTCAGCTGTTTCTAGATCCCCATCCCATATAAATATAAGGTCATCTATATATCGGCCATAGAATACCAGGTTCTCCCCAAGATTCGCATGGTAAATATATACCTCCTCGAATAATCCCATAAAGAGATTAGCGAAACTTGGGGCGAACCTGGTACCCATGGCCGTACCCCTAGTCTGTAAATAGAAACGATCTAAGTATAGAAAATAATTATGTTGCAAAATATACTTGATGCATTCTATAATGTATGCTACTTGTTCTTTGGGAAAATAGGGGTCTTGTTCTAAAAAGTGGGAGATGGCTCTTAATCCTAAATCATGGGTAATATTAGAATATAGGGAACTGACGTCGCAGGTAATCCATAATTTCTTTTTATCAGTGGGAGTAAGATTCTGTAATAGTTGTAAAAGATGGGTGCTATCCCTAATATAAGACGGAAGAGTGGTTACGAATTTCTGTAGAAATTGGTCGATGTAAAATGATAAGTTGTATGTTAGGTTCCCTATACCGGCTATAATAGGACGTCCGGGAGGGTTCTTTTTATCCTTGTGGATTTTTGGAAGATGGTAATAATGGGCTATGCTCGGATTGTCTGTTCTAAGGAAATCTCGCTCGTCTTGATTTAATATACCCTGTGATGCACCCTTGCCTATTAGTTTCTGATATGATAGTTGGTATAGTGGGGTCGGGTCTCTAGGTAAAATTTGATAATAATTGGTGTCTCCTAGAATCCTCTCTGCTTCTTTGGTGTAATCTTTGTAGTCCTGGATAATGATACCCCCCCCCCCCTTGTCCGTGTTGCGGATCACAATATTAGGATTGTTCTGTAAGCTGTGTACTGCTTTTTTGTGTCTATGGAAAGAATAATTTGTCCTTTTAGCTGTTGTTTCTAATAGTTTCTCACAGTCCTCTAGAACCATGTTTTGATATAGTTCAATATATTTATTATTAATATTGGTGGGATTGAAGTTAGATTTGTTTTTCACATTAGTATGTATGTATCCTTCAAATAAATTGTCAGTGAAATCTTCAATATTGACTGTGACACATGGTATTGAATTGTCAGGAGGCATGTTATCAGTTAGTATTATCTGCGAATTGGTATTGTGTAATTGGTCTCTGCTTAATTTTTTATTGGCGAAATATTTTTGTAACGATAACTTGCGTGTGAAATTGTTAACGTCAACAAATAAATTAAAGATGTTTGGTGAATTTGGTGGACAGAAAGATAAGCCTTTTTTCAATACTCTTTTTTTCCTCTATAGTTAGTGAATATGAAGATAAATTGAATAATCCCTGATTTAATCTGGATAATTCCGCTTTCTTGGCGGTAAGGCCTCTGCCCCTCCTGCCTCGTTTTCTGATATGTGGGGTCTTTTTATCGACCTTATTGGTAAATTTTCCATTCTTGTATTGGGGCCTATCCCTAAAAAAGGAGGCGGTGGGTTACTGCTAGTACTGGGACTTTCACCATCCCCTATCGTTAGGAGTGGGCTAAATCTGTTGTTATGTTCATATTGTTCAAAATGTGTTGTGGGAGTTAGTGGATTATCACTGTTGTTCCATAACTAATTATTTGATAAGTTCATGGTTGGTTGTTTATAGTGATGTGGTGTGCCTCTGTGGTCATTGTGATCTTGTCTCTTATTATAGTTCCCCTGAGATCTGTAATGTCTAATGGGGTTCAAGGTGTTATCCTGGTGTGATGTGTCGTGTGTACCTTTGTGTTGGTAAGTTTGGGCTGACTGATAGGACATGTTGTGAGAGTCTTTGGTATTGAAATGTCTGAATTTTGGTTCTCTGTTCATGTCAGACATGTGTTCTCTATTTGATAATTGATAATAATTATGTGGTTGATACGAGTGTGATTGGTAAGACCCTTTTGGAAAGGGATGGTGGTTATGCTGGTCTCTGTTATGAGGTAAAGTCCAATTTTGACTATCGGCCTTCCTTATGTGTTCTATGTTCCGGATTGAACTTGGGAGTTCTGTTGAATGTGTTGTAATGTGTTGGGTAATGCAAGCTAGGTCGATTTTGGATGGATTGTGGTTGTTTATAATAATTGTTGTTGCTCCTATTGTGATGGACTCTATTTGTTCCCTGATGATTGGGATGTGTAGAACTGTTTTAAAGTATATTATCTTTACGATTAAAGGTGTATACACAGTTATTAGTGTAATCTTCATGGTCCCTTTGAAGTTTTTTATTTTTATTCTGAACAATATTTTCCTGGAACCTATCTGTACGTTCATTGATTTCTTTTAAAATTTTACTGTAGTCAGGATTTTGCTGATATACTCTAAGGTCTGTTTGAATTTTTTCTATGTTAGTGCTACACTGACTATAGAGTTGGCGTCTGTGTTCAATTAAAATCTTCATTAAATTGAAAGAACACTCATTGTGTGCTTCATACCACTTTTGTAAAAGTGCAGGGTCATCTTTAAACGAGCAATGTTTGAGAATCCTTAATCCTCTGGGAATATATTTTACTTCTGTATATTTTTCTAGAGCTGTGAGGTCCCACCAATGTCTGTGTTCCTTATTTAGTTCCTCTTCTAATAAATAGAAGAGGTCTCTCATGGGTTTGATTTCATTGCTTTCTGATATGATGTCCAAAATGTTATTGTCTTTTGAAAGATTAAAACTAAGTCTTTTGGAACTACGTTCTTCTTTGGATTGCATGGTGTATTTGTGTGAGCTGTGAATAAATACCGCAGAAAAGGGTTTGCCTAAAGTGTAAAATGAAGTACTGAAACAGTACCTTAGTGATATCACGACATACATTTACTACAACAGTGAGTTCACAATTAATGCTGATCAAATTCACAAGGTACACTGTGTCAGGATTGGTTGCTTTTCAAAACTATGACAACTTCCGTTTTTAAATTGACTTGTATTTAAGGTTGCAATATGTTTGTAATTATATCCATTTGTTTTTATGCCTGAGGAAAAGACCATTGGTCTAGAAATGCGTAGCAAATTGTGTATGGATTAAAGATTTTTAACTTTACTACACGGAAGTTGTCCCACACTCTCTTTTATCTTACCTGGAGGTGTGTTTTTTTCTTCCAATACCCACTGGAATCTGCAGTATACGTGCTGCATAGCCGCGGAGTCACTCTAATCAAGTAACGCTGAGATCCACCTGCCTGCATTACACCTGAGGCCACCCAGTGTGCTAACCACTGAGAGTGTTAGTCGGCCTGATAGCACCGGTCACAGAACGGTGCACAGCTTATTGGTAAGCCTTTTGAATACCTTGTCTCTCTGAGCTTGTAAAAACAGTATCATGCTATGTGGCGCCCTCTTTTTTCCTAAATTTCAGAAGTCTTTTTTTAAGTAAACGCATTAACTGTGGTGCTTTGATGTTATTTTGGAAATGTGTCACAAGTTAATATGCTTTTAGTTTAGCTGTATTGGGGACTTAAAGCCTTTTCAGCTAAATACTCCTCATCATCAATATGGTATAACAGAATTGCCTGAGTAATACAGTTGGCTTGGGAGCTGCTGATTATCCCAGAAGGTGGTGTTGACTCATAAGTGAGATTCTTCACTCTGATGAAGATATCCTAATTGGCAAGAGTCCATGAGCTAGTGACGTATGGGATGTACAATCCTACCAGGAGGAGCAAAGTTTCCCAAACCTCAAAATGCCTATAAATACACCCCTCACCACACCCACAATTCAGTTTTACAAACTTTGCCTACCTATGGAGGTGGTGAAGTAAGTTTGTGCTTGATTTTCTTCTGTGATATGCGCTTCTCAGCATTTTGAAGCCCAATTCCTCTCAGAGTACAGTGAATGTCAGAGGGATGTGAAGGGAGTATCGCCTATTGATTCTATGGTTTTCCTCACGGGAAATCTTTTCAAAGGTTCTCTGTTATCGGTCGTAGAGATTAATCTCCTACCTCCCTTTTCAGATCGACGATATACTCTCATATTCCATTACCTCTACTGATACTGTTTCAGTACTGGTTTGGTTATCTGCTATATGTGGATGGGTGTCTTTCGTTAAGTATGTTTTCATTACTTAAAGTGAAAGTAAAGTTTTTTTACCTTAGAATCCGATTATACTCTAATCTGCTGACAAACATTCTAGTCGCTAAATTTTTTTTTTAAAATATCAAATCATAAATCATATAAATTTTGTATTTACAATCGCCGTTTTTTTTTATTTTAGCTTCCTCCTCCCCCTATCTTTCTTCCGGCTTTCTGTATTGAAATTATCGCTGCGGTCCCACCCGCCGTTTGCGTATGGAAATGTACGCGTTCTTGAATTGCCAATCTCTGCGCATGCGCAATTTTCGGATCTCCGCTTAGACAACATTGACGATCAGTAAGGAATTCAATTGGTCAAGTGCGCATGCGCATTTTGTGAACGTGCAAATTGAGTGACATCTAGTTTAAGATATAACGCATGCGCAATAGAACAAGTGGGAGTGCATTATACGTGCTGCATAGCCGCGGAGTTATGGCGATATAGACGCCAATGGGGGAACCAATCTGTTTGATACGGATGGAATCGTCACAATTATCAGAAAAAAAATTTATGCAGGTGGAGGAACAACGGTAGTCTACAGAAGACTAAAACAGTAAATTACAATCTTAATAATTTGTTTTTAAAAAAAATGATGAATGAAAGTACACTTTATTTTTATATAGATTGCATCGGTAACGAACTAAGACTTTAACTTTACTTTCACTTTAAGACACTCTCAGCCATGGTTTGGCACTTTATGTATTAATATAAAGTTCTAAATATATGTATTGTACTTAATTTATATTTGCCATGAGTCAGTTTTATGTATATTTCCTTTGCAGACTATCAGTTTCAAAGTGGGAAAACATATTTAGGAAGTTATTTTTTCTTACCTGGGGTATAGTCTTTTTTTCAAATTGACTGTTTTTTCATTAATTTTTGCGGGCAAACGCGAGGTCGCAAATTGCTGAAATTTATTGCGTCATTTTTGGAGCCAGGTTTCCTTGCACAAGGTTGCATCTGCCATGAGGCGAGTTGCGTCATTTCCGGATGTTGTTAGTGCTAAAATTTAATTTTGCATTGTTCGTCATACTTGGTGCCAAATAATTTAATTATTTAAACCCCACTTCCTATATGCATCTTGCCTTTTTACTATGTTCAGAGGGCTATGCTGTTTTCATTTTTTCCCATTCCTGAAACTGTCCTATAAGGAAATTGATAATTTTGCTTTATATGTTGTTTTCTTATCTTACATTTGCAAGATGTCTCAATCTGATCCTGTCTCAGAAACCACTGTTGGAACCTTGCTGCCTGATAACAGTATTACCAAAGTTAAGTACATCAGTTGTAAGTTAGCAGAGATTATATCTCCAGCTGTAGTATGTAATAGTTGTCATGATAAGCTTTTACATGCAGAGAATGTATCCATCAGTACTAGTACAATGCCTGTTGTTCCTTCAACATCTAATGTACATGATATCCCTGTGAATATAAAAGTTTTATTGCTGATGCGATTCAGAAGGCTTTGTCTGCTATTCCACCTTCTAATAAATGTAAAAGGTTTTTAAAACTTCTCATAAAGTTGATGAAATTTCAAATGATCAGCAACATACTGAATTATCCTCCTCTGAGCATCTATCTGATTCAGAAGATCCTACCTCAGATATTGACACTGACAAATCGACGTATCTCTTTAAGATGGAGTATATTCGTTCCTTGTTAAAAGAAGTGTTGTTTACTATTGAGGAAACTAGTCCTCTTGATACTAAAACTAGTAAACATTTAAATTCTGTTTACAAACCTCCTGTGGTTACTCCAGAGGTTTTTCCAGTTCCTGATGCTATTTCTGATATGATTTCAAATGAATGGAATAGGCCTGGTACTTCTTTTATTCCTTCTTCTAGGTTTAAAAAGTTGTATCCTTTGCCAGCAGTCAGATTGGAGTTTTGGGAAAAAATCCCCAAAGTTGATGGGGCTATTTCTACTCTTGCCAAACTTACTACTATCCCTATGGAACATAGTACTTCCTTTAAGGACCCTTTAGATAGGAAACTTTAATCTTATCTAAGGAAAGCTTATTTATATTCTGGCTATCTTCTCAGGCCTGCCATTTCTATGGCTAATGTTGCAGCTGCATCAACTTTTTGGTTGGAAAGCTTAGCGCAACAGGAAACAGATCCTGATTTGTCTAGCATTGTTCGCTTGCTTCAACATGCTAATCATTTTATCTGTGATGTTAAATCTATGTCTTTAGCTATTTTAGCTAGAAGAGCTTTGTGGTTCAAATATTGGAATGCTAACATGTTATCTAAGTCTAGATTACTATCTCTTTCTTTCCAAGGTAATAAGTTATTTGGTTCTCAGTTGGATTCAATTATTTCAACTGTCACTGTGGGGAACGGAGTTTTCTCCAACATTGGTGTGTCCGGTCCACGGCGTCATCCTTACTTGTGGGAAATATCTCTTCCCCAACAGGAAATGGCAAAGAGTCCCAGCAAAGCTGGCCATATAGTCCCTCCTAGGCTCCGCCCACCCCAGTCATTCTCTTTGCCGTTGCACAGGCAACATCTCCACGGAGATGGTTAAGAGTATGTGGTGTTGTAGTTTTTTATTCTACTATCAAGAGTTTGTTATTTTAAAATAGTGCTGGTATGTACTATTTACTCTGAAACAGAAAAAGATGAAGAGTTCTGTTTGTGAGAGGAAGATGATTTTAGCAGCAGTAACTAAAATCGTTTGCTGTTTCCACATAGGACTGTTGAGATGAAGTAACTTCAGTTGGGGGAAACAGTTAGCAGACTTTTCTGCTTAAGGTATGACTAGCCATATTTCTAACAAGACTGTGTAATGCTGGAAGGCTGTCATTTCCCCTCATGGGGACCGGTAAGCCATTTTCTTAGTCTCAAACAGAATAAAGGGCTTAATATGGGCTGTAAAACTGGTAGACACTTTTATGGGCAAAATTGATTGCTTTATTTGAGCATTTTATACATGTTTATGCTTGTAATTCACAATTATAAGCTTGGGGAACGTTTTTTAACGTCAGGCACTGAGTTAGACACCTTTTCAGTCAGGAAGGGCCTTCCCAGTTGTAGGCTGAGCCTCATTTTCGTGCCATTACTGCGCAGTTACTTTTGAGAGCAAGACATGCAGATGCATGTGTGTGGATCTGAAAGTAGTTGGAAAGGTTCCTAGAAGGCTTCATTTGGTATCGTATTCCCCCCTGGGTTTGGTAAAGTCGCAGCAAAGGCTGTAGCTGGGACTGTAGAGGGGTTAAAACTGTAACCGGCTCCGGTTTCTTTATTTTAAGGGTTAAAGCTCTGAAATTTGGTGTGCAATAATGCTTTAAGACACTGTGGTGAAAATTTGGTAAATTTTGAACAATTCCTTCATACTTTTTCACATATTCAGTAATAAAGTGTGCACTGTTTAAAATTTAAAGAGACAGTAACGGTTTTGTTTTAAAACGGTTTTTGTGCTTTATTGACAAGTTTAAGCCTGTTTAACATGTCTGTACCTTCAGATAAGCTATGTTCTATATGTATGAAAGTCAATGTGTCTCCCCCTTCAAAATTGTGTGATAATTGTGCCATAGCGTCCAAACAAAGTAAGGACAGTACTGCCACAGATAGTAAAATTGCCCAAGATGTTTCATCAGAGGAAGGGAGTAGTCATAGTTCTACATCATCTCCTTCTGTGTCTACGCCAGTTTTGCCCACACAGGAGGCCCCTAGTACTTCTAGCGCGCCAATGCTTATTACTATGCAACAATTGACGGCAGTAATGGATAACTCCATAGCAAATATTTTATCCAAAATGCCTACATATCAGAGAAAGCGCGATTGCTCTGTTTTAAACACTGAAGAGCAGGAGGGCGCTGATGATAATTGCTCTGTCATACCCTCACACCAATCTGAAGGGGCCATGAGGGAGGTTTTGTCAGATGGGGAAATTTCAAATTCAGGAAAAATTTCTCAACAGGCTGAACCTGATGTTGTGACATTTAAATTTAAATTAGAGCATCTCCGCGCACTGCTTAAGGAGGTGTTATCTACTCTGGATGATTGTGACAACCTGGTCATTCCAGAAAAATTATGCAAGATGGACAAGTTCCTAGAGGTTCCGGTGCACCCAGACGCTTTTCCTATACCCAAGCGGGTGGCGGACATAGTGAATAAGGAGTGGGAGAAGCCCGGCATACCTTTTGTCCCCCCTCCTATATTTAAGAAATTATTTCCTATGGTCGACCCCAGAAAGGACTTACGGCAGACAGTCCCTAAGGTCGAGGGGGCAGTTTCTACTCTAAACAAGCGCACTACTATTCCTATCGAGGATAATTGTGCTTTCAAAGATCCTATGGATAAAAAATTGGAGGGTTTGCTTAAAAAGATTTTTGTACAGCAAGGTTACCTTCTGCAACCCATTTCGTGCATTGTTCCTAACACTACAGCAGCGTGGTTCTGGTTCGAGGAACTAGAAAAGTCGCTCAGTAGAGAGACTCCGTATGAGGAGGTTATGGACAGAGTTCACGCACTTAAGTTGGCTAATTCTTTTATTTTAGATGCCGCTTTGCAATTAGCTAGATTAGCTGCGAAAAATTCAGGGTTTGCAATTGTGGCGCGCAGAGCGCTTTGGCTAAAGTCTTGGTCAGCGGATGTATCATCCAAGACAAAATTGCTTAATATCCCCTTCAAGGGTAAAACTCTCTTTGGGCCAGAATTGAAAGAGATTATCTCAGACATCACTGGGGGAAAGGGCCACGCCCTCCCACAAGAAAGGCCTTTCTAGAATAAGTCTAATTTTCGTTCCTTTCATAATTTCAGGAACGGACCGGCCTCTAATTCTGCATCCTCTAAGCAAGAGGGTAATGCTTCACAAACCAAACCAGCCTGGAAACCGATGCAAGGCTGGAACAAGGGTAAGCAGGCCAAGAAGCCTGCTGCTGCTAACAAATCAGCATGAAGGAGTAGCCCCCGATCCGGGACCGGATCTAGTAGGGGGCAGACTCTCTCTCTTTGCTCAGGCTTGGGCAAGAGATGTTCAGGATCCCTGGACACTAGAAATAGTTTCTCAGGGTTATCTTCTGGAATTCAAGGAACTACCCCCAAGGGGTAGGTTCCACATGTCTCACTTATCCTCAAACCAAATAAAGAGACAGGCATTCTTACATTGTGTAGAAGACCTGTTAAAGATGGGAGTGATACACCCAGTTCCATCGGCGGAACAAGGAATGGGATTTTACTCAAATCTGTTTGTAGTTCCCAAAAAAGAGGAAACTTTCAGACCAATTCTGGATTTAAAGATCCTAAACAAATTTCTCAGAGTACCATCGTTCAAAATGGAAACCATTCGAACGATTCTACCTACAATCCAGTAAGGTCAATTTATGACTACCGTGGATCTAAAGGATGCGTATCTTCATATTCCTATCCACAAAGAACATCATCAGTTCCTAAGGTTCGCTTTTCTGGACAAACATTACCAGTTTGTGGCCCTCCCATTCGGGTTAGCCACTGCTCCAAGGATTTTCACAAAGGTACTCTGGTCCCTTCTAGCGGTTCTAAGACCAAGGGGCATTGCAGTAGTACCGTACTTGGACGACATTTTAATACAAGCGTCGTCTCTTTCAAAGGCAAAGGCTCACACAGACATCGTTCTGGCCTTTCTCAGATCTCACGGATGGAAGGTGAACATAGAAAAAAGTTCCCTGTCTCCGTCGACAAGAGTTCCCTTCTTGGGAACAATAATAGATTCTTTAGAAATGAGGATTTTCCTGACAGAAGTCAGAAAGTCAAAACTTCTAAACGCTTGTCAAGTTCTTCATTCTATTCCTCGTCCTTCCGTAGCTCAGTGCATGGAAGTAGTAGGGTTGATGGTTGCAGCAATGGACATAGTTCCTTTTGCGTGAATTCACCTAAGACCATTACAACTGTGCATGCTGAAACAGTGGAATGGGGACTATACAGACTTGTCTCCAGTGATTCAAGTAGATCAGAAGACCAGAGACTCACTCCGTTGGTGGCTAACCCTGGACCACCTGTCCCAGGGAATGAGCTTCCGCAGACCAGAGTGGGTCATCGTCACGACCGACGCCAGTCTAGTGGGCTGGGGCGCGGTCTGGGAATCCCTGAAAGCTCAGGGACTTTGGTCTCGGGAAGAGTCTCTTCTCCCGATAAACATTCTGGAACTGAGAGCGATATTCAATGCTCTCAGGGCTTGGCCTCAACTAGCAAAGGCCAGATTCATAAGATTCCAATCAGACAACATGACGACTGTTGCTTATATCAATCATCAGGGGGGAACAAGGAGTTCCCTGGCGATGAAAGAAGTGACCAAAATAATAAAATGGGCGGAGGATCACTCCTGCCACCTATCTGCGATCCACATCCCAGGTGTGGAAAACTGGGAGGTGGATTATCTTAGTCGTCAGACTTTCCATCCGGGGGAGTGGGAACTCCACCCGGAGATCTTTGCCCAATTGACTCAATTATGGGGCATTCCAGATATGGATCTGATGGCGTCTCGTCAGAACTTCAAGGTTCCTTGCTACGGGTCCAGATCCAGGGATCCCAAGGCGACTCTAGTGGATGCACTAGTAGCGCCTTGGACCTTCAACCTAGCTTATGTGTTTCCACCGTTTCCTCTCATTCCCAGGCTGGTAGCCAGGATCAAGCAGGAGAGGGCCTTGGTGATCTTGATAGCTCCTGCGTGGCCACGCAGGACTTGGTATGCAGACCTGGTGAATATGTCATCGGTTCCACCATGGAAGCTACCTTTGAGACAGGACCTTCTTGTACAGGGTCCATTCGAACATCCAAATCTGGTATCCCTCCAGCTGACGGCTTGGAGATTGAACGCTTGATTCTATCAAAGCGTGGGTTTTCAGATTCTGTGATAGATACTCTGGTTCAAGCCAGAAAACCGGTAACTAGAAAAATTTACCATAAAATATGGAAAAGATATATCTGCTGGTGTGAATCCAAGGGATTCCCATGGAATAAGATAAAAATTCCTAAGATCCTTTCCTTTCTACAAGAAGGTTTGGATAAAGGATTATCAGTGAGTTCTCTAAAGGGACAGATTTCTGCTTTATCTGTCTTACTACACAAACGACTGGCAGCTGTGCCAGATGTTCAAGCATTTATTCAGGCTCTGGTTAGGATCAAGCCTGTTTACAGACCTTTGACTCCTCCCTGGAGTTTAAATCTAGTTCTTTCAGTTCTCCAAGGGGTTCCGTTTGAACCTTTACATTCCATAGATATTAAGTTGTTATCTTGGAAAGTCTTGTTTTTGGTTGCTATTTCTTCTGCTAGAAGAGTTTCTGAGTTATCTGCTCTGCAGTGTACTCCGCCCTATCTGGTGTTCCATTCAGATAAGGTTGTTTTGCGTACTAAGCCTGGTTTTCTTCCAAAGGTTGTTTCCAACAAAAATATTGACCAGGAGATAGTTGTACCTTCTTTGTGTCCGAATCCAGTTTCAAAGAAGGAACGTTTGCTACACAATTTAGATGTAGTCCGTGCTCTAAAGTTTTATTTAGAAGCTACAAAAGAGTTCAGACAGACATCTTCTCTGTTTGTCGTCTATTCTGGTAAAAGGAGAGGTCAAAAAGCGACTTCTACCTCTCTTTCCTTTTGGCTTAAAAGCATCATCCGATTGGCTTACGAGACTGCCGGACGGCAGCCTCCTGAAAGAATCACAGCTCACTCTACTAGGGCTGTGGCTTCCACATGGGCCTTCAAGAACGAGGCTTCTGTTTATCAGATATGTAAGGCAGCGACTTGGTCTTCACTGCACACTTTTGCCAAATTTTACAAATTTGATACTTTTGCTTCTTCGGAGGCTATTTTTGGGAGAGGTTTTGCAAGCCGTGGTGCCTTCTGTTTAGGTAACCTGATTTGCTCCCTCCCTTCATCCGTGTCCTAAAGCTTTGGTATTGGTTCCCACAAGTAAGGATGACGCCGTGGACCGGACACACCAATGTTGGAGAAAACAGAATTTATGCTTACCTGATAAATTACTTTCTCCAACGGTGTGTCCGGTCCACGGCCCGCCCTGGTTTTTTAATCAGGTTTGATTAATTATTTTCTCTAACTACAGTCACCACGGCACCCTATAGTTTCTCCTATTTTTTCCTCCTGTCCGTCGGTCGAATGACTGGGGTGGGCGGAGCCTAGGAGGGACTATATGGCCAGCTTTGCTGGGACTCTTTGCCATTTCCTGTTGGGGAAGAGATATTTCCCACAAGTAAGGATGACGCCGTGGACCGGACACACCGTTGGAGAAAGTAATTTATCAGGTAAGCATAAATTCTGTTTTTTTACCTCAGGATAAAAGATCTAAGGGTAAATCTAAATCTTCTAATCGTTTTCGTTCTTTTCGACAGAATAAGGAACAGAAACCAAATCCTTCCCCCCAAAGAATCTGGTTCCAATTGGAAATCTTCAAGTTGGAATAAATCTAAGCCTTTTAAGAAACCAAAGCAGATTAAAATTTTTCCAAAACATTTGGGCAGATTCTGTCCAAAATCATTGTTTCTCAAGGGTATCGAATAGGATTCAGAGTAAGACCTCCTGTAAGAAGATTTTTTTTTATTTCATGCATCCCAGCAAATCCAGTGAAGACTCAGGCTTTTCTGCAGTGTGTTTCAGATCTAGAGCTTTCAAGGGTAATCATACCAGTTCCGTTTCAGGAACAGGGTCTGGGGTTTTATTCAAATCTATTCATTGTCCCAAAGAAAGAAAATTCATTCAGGCCAGTTCTGGATCTGAAAATTTTGAATCGTTTTGTAAGACTGCCAACTTTCAAAATGGTGACTATAAGGACTATTCTGCCTTTTGTTCAGCAAGGTCATTATATATCCACGATAGACTTACAGGATGCTTATCTTCATATTCCGATTCATCCAGACCACTATCGGTTTCTGAGATTCTTTTTTCTAGACAAGCATTACCAATTTGTCGCTCTTCTATTTGGCCTAGCGACAGCTCCAATAATTTTTTCAAAGGATCTCGGTGCCCTACGCTCTGTAATCAGAGAACAGGGTATTGCGGTGTTTCCTTATTTGGACAATGTCTTGGTACTAGCTCAGTCTTTACATTCTGCCGAATCTCACACTAATCAACTAGTGTTGTTTCTTCAAAGACATGTGGATGGAGGATCAATTTACCGAAAAGTTTCTTGATTCCTCAGACAAGGGTCACCTTTTTAGGTTTCCAGATAGATTCAGTGTCCATGACTCTGTCTATAACAGACAAGAGATGAATAAAATTGGTTTCAGCTTGTCGGAACCTTCAGTCTCAATCATTCCCTTCAGTAGCTATGTGCATGGAAGTTTTAGGTCTCATGACTGCAGCATCGGACGTGATCCCCTTTGCTTATTTTCATATGAGTCCTCTCCAGCTTTGTATGCTCAATCAATGGTGCAGGGATTATACAAAGATATCACAATTGATATCCTTAAATCTCAATGTTCAACTTTCTCTGACTTGGTGGTTAGATCACCATTGTATTATTTAAGGGGCCTCTTTTGTTCGTCCAACCTGGACTGTAATCACAACAGATGCACGTCTTTCAGGTTGGGGAGCTGTCTGGGGATCTCTGACAGCACAAGGGGTTTGGAAATCTCAAGAGGCGAGGTTACCAATCAATATTTTAGAACTCTGTGCTATTTTCAGGGCTCTTCAGGTTGGGCCTTTTGTTGAAGAGAGAACCATTCATTTGTTTTCAGACAGACAATATCACAACTGTGGCATATGTCAATCATCAGGGTGGGACTCGCAGTCCCCTAGCTATGAAAGAAGTATCTTGGATACTTTTTTGGGCGGAATCCAGCTCTTGTCTAATTTCTGTGGTACATATCCCAGGTGTAGACAATTGGTAAGCAGATTATCTCAGCCATCAGACTTTACATCCGGGGTAGTGGTCGGTCCATCCAGATGTGTTTTTTCAGATTGTTCAGATGTGGGTTCTTCCAGAAATAGATCTGATGGCTTCCCATCTAAACAAGAAACTTCACAGGTACTTGTCCAGGTCCAGGGATCCTCAGGCAGAGTTGGTAGATTCATTAGTAGTGCCTTGGTTTTACCAACCTGCTTATATCTTCCCACCTCTAGTTCTTCTTCCAAGAGTGATCTCCAAGATCATCATAGAACAATCCGTTTTGTTTTTTTTTGTTTTTTCTGGTAGCACCAGCATGGCCTCACAGGTTTTGGTATGCGGATCTTGTTCAGATGTCCAGTTGCCAGCCTTGGCCACTTCCTCTAAGACCAGACCTTCTGTCTCAAGGACCGCTTTTCCATCAGGATCTCAAATCCATTAAATTTGAAGGTATGGAAATTGAACGCTTAGTCATAGAGGTTTCTCTGACTCAGTGATTGATACTATGTTACAGGTTTGTAAATCTGTTTCTAGGAAGATTTATTATCGAGTTTGGAAGACTTACATTTCATGGTGTTCTTCTCATAAATTCTTCTGGCATTCTTTTAGAATTCCTAGAATTTTACAGTTTCTTCAGAATGGTTTGTATAAAGGTTTACACACAAACCACCAAAAGCAATCAGCGCAACAATCACTCAGTAAAATATGCGTATATATATAAAAGATAGTGTTACCAAAAATATGGCAATAGTTAATAAAAAAAAAAAAAAAAAACCCCACTAAATTAAAATTACACTGATAAAGATATTTCACTAATGATTAATTGTCCAAAATAACAGCAGTCCAAAAAAAGATGTTATCTCAAATTGAGAACAGTCTTACTAATGTTGAAAGATGGTGTCAGGAGATTCCCTTTTGAAGACTCAGATGCAGCTACTTGAAAACGCTGCTTGTCCTGCAGCTGATACACAATAACTCCAATCCCACAAAAAACAGCGCAGTCTGTGAATACAAAAAGGTGGACTCCAATAGTGCAATATTGTATGAACAAGCACTTTATTAACATTAAAAATACATATGCCAAAATACTCACAATATAGGCATATAAACATGCACAGAAAGGTTTCTTTTCTCAAAATGGCAATATCGCCGGGTACTTGTGTGGTCTAAGGACACTTGGAGAAACAGCAGCAGATTTCCCGGTCGGTGTGTGACGTCAACACCCGACAAACAGCTGATACAAGTTTCCCTTAGTCCTTGCGCACACAGACTCTCAAAGCTCGCAGCCTCTTGTATAAAGGTTTGTCTGCAAGTTCCTTGAAGGGAGAAATCTCTGCTCTTTCTGTTTTATTTCACAGAAAGATTGCTATGCTTCCTGATATTCACTGTTTTGTACAGGCTTTGGTCCGTATCAAGCCTGTCATTTAATCAATCTCTCCTCCTTGGAGTCTTAATTTGGTTTTGAAGGCTTTACAGGCTCCTCCTTTTGAGCCTATGCATTATTTGGATATTAAACTACTTTCTTGGAAAGTGTTGTTCCTTTTGGCTATCTCTTCTGCTAGAAGAGTTTCTGAATTATCTGTTCTTTCTTGTGCGTCGCATTTTCTGATTTTCCATCAAGATAAGGCAATTTTGCGGACTTCATTTAAATTTTTATCTAAAGTTGTGAATTCTAACAACATTAATAGGGAAATTGTTTTCCCCTCTTTGTGTCCTAATCCTAAGAATTCTTTGGAGAGATCCTTACATTCTCTGGATGTTGTAAGAGCTTTGAAATATTATGTTGAAGCTACTAAAGATTTCAGGAAGACTTCTAGTCTATTTGTTGTCTTCTCTGGTTCTAGGAAAGGTCAGAAAGCTTCTGCCTTTTCCTTTGGCATCTTGTTTAAAGCTTTTGATTCATCAGGCTTATTTGGAGTCGGGTCAGGCCCCGCCTCAGAGAATCACTGCTCATTCTACTAGATCAGTTTCCACTTTGTGGGCTTTTAAGAATGAAGCTTCAGTTGATGAGATTTGCAAAGCAGCGACTTGGTCTTCTTTGCATACATTTACTAAATTCTACCATTTTGATGTATTTACCTCTTCGGAAGCAGCTTTTGGTAGAAAAGTTCTTCAGGCAGCCGTTTCAGTTTTCTTTCAATTATGAGAATGTGAATTTTATTTTTTCAGCAAAAAATACCTGTTTTTATTTGTATCACTCCGTCTCTAGTGACTCTTCTGTGGAGTTCCACATCTTGGGTATTACTATACCATACGTCACTAGCTCATGGACTCTTGCCAATTACATGAAATAAAACATAATTTATGTAAGAACTTACCTGATAAATTAATTTCTTTCATATTGGCAAGAGTCCATGAGACCCACCCTTTTTATGGTGGTTATGTTTTTTTGTATAAAGCACGATTATATTTCCAGTTCATTTTTTTTATGCTTTTTACTCCTTTTTCTATCATCCCAATACTTGGCTATTCGTTAAACTGAATTGTGGGTATGGTGAGGGGTGTATTTATAGGCATTTTGAGGTTTGTGAAACTTTGCCCCTCCTGGTAGGATTGTATATCCCATACGTCACTAGCTCATGGACTCTTGCCAATATGATTGAAATTAATTTATCAGGTATGTTCTTACATAAATTATGTTTTTGTATATTGCGTTGACATACTGGGGTGATTTCCTTTGTTTTTGTTGTTCTAAAGTCATCCTTGTTTTAACCACAAGCACATGAACAGTAGTTCTAAAGATTAATTTGTGGTTGAAATAATAACTAAAAGTTTCTGTGAACACAATTTTAAAAGTTCAGTCTTTGACTTAGTGTGAATTCTCAGAAAAAGTCCCTAACGTCCAGTAAGCTTAAGCCTTTGCATGGAAACTGAGAAAGGTCTAGTTGTCAGTGTCTACTAGTAGTGTAGGGGACTGACTAAATCAGAACAGTTTATATGTTTTCATGATAAAATAATTATGTAATTAATAACATTACTCCTATTGTGTTTCTTATTGACAGATGAATTCACAAACTGCAATAATCCTAGTCATGATCAGAGTGCAGATGATTCTTTACATCTTCTGCAAAATCAAAGAAGCCACGTGGGAAATTTATGTTCTGAACGTGGGAAATGTTTTCTTAAGAAATCACATCTTTGTAAACATCTAAATATTCATACAGGAGAAAAGCCATTTTCCTGTCCTATATGTGGTAAATTTTTTAACTATAAAAAAAATCTTGCTGCTCATCAGAAAATTCATACAGCAGAAAAAGAATTTTTATGTTCTGACTGTGGGAAATATTTTACTCGGAAATCACATCTTATTGATCATCAGAAAATTCACACAGGAGAAAAAGAATTTTCGTGTTCTGACTGTGGAAAATGTTTTACTCTGAAATCAAATCTTATTAGGCATCAGAAAATTCATACAGGAGAGAAAGCATTTTCATGTTCTGACTGTGGGAAATGTTTTTCTCAGAAATCAAGTCTTATTCCGCATCAGAAAATTCATACTGGGGAGAAAGCATTTTCATGTTCTAACTGTGGAAAATGTTTTATTCAGAAAACAACTCTTATTAAGCATCAGAAAACTCATACAGGAGAGAAAGCATTTTCATGTTCTGACTGTGGGAAATGTTTTACTCAGAAATCACATCTTCTCAGCCATCAGAAAATTCATACAGGGGAGAAAGGATTTTCATGTTCTAAATGCGGGAAATGTTTTATTCAGAAAACAACTCTTATTAACCATCAGAAAACTCATATTAAAATAAATCAGAGTTTAACCTCCTAAGTACAGAGGGTGGTATGTAGTCATCACCCACACAATACCAAAACTGATGATGACTGCATGTAACTCCCTGAGGCATTCAGTTTTGGAGCTGTTTGTGGCCCCTTCTGCAGCTCAAGCATTTATGAGGTGACCCCAAGGTGGATGTGATTTAAATCAAATTGATTTAAATCAATAGTCAGTAAGATTACATTAATAATAACAATAGAAGTAGATTTATTTAACTAAAACAATAACATTATTTCTTTCCTAAGATATGGCGAGTCCACAACGTCATCTTTTACTGTTGGAAATATCACTCCTGGCCAGCAGGAGGAGGCAAAGAGCACCACAGCAAGGCTGTTAAGTATCACTTTGGGTCTAGCTTTACTCCACGTTAGTTTCTATTGTAGGGCAGTGGTGGCTTTAAAGCAGTTAGGAACTTGTGAGGTGGGCCTTGCTGATGCGTTTTCCTAACATATTTGCTGCCCTAAATGTAGAAAGCCAGAGTAGATTTACTCTGTTCTTTCTTTTTTCCACAGGTCTCTGTGAGGAGTGGCGTCCTCTCATACCAGGTGTGCGGTCCTCCTGTCGGACAGCTGGATGTGCAGGTAAGTGCCTTTTGTCTTCTGTGGCTAGGAGGCTGGCACTGAAGGGTTTCAGGCCTTTGTGTACTTAATTTGGGACAAAATATCCTTATAAAAGATATTTTCTGGCAATGGGCAGGCACTTCTGATGTGATTGTGGAGTCTTAAGGGTTAATCTCCTTCAAGGTAGAAGGAGTTAATCCTAATTGGGGGCTCAGAATTATTTGTATCCCTCAGAATTATTTGTATCCCTCTCTTGGCTATTTACTAATACTTCAACAGGATCTCTTTATTATAAAGGACAGGACAAATTTTGGAAATACATATTTGTCGTTATGCCTACACTAATTATTGTGCCATTAGTGACTAGTAGGAGAACGCGCTTTTCCTTTATGACGCCTTTTCTATGAGAGTAGGTGTCCTTTTTCTTCCGCTAGTTTAAGCAGAGAGGTGCAATTTTTAAATTCCTCATCCTGTAGAGAGAATTGCTGAGAACTCGGTGCAAGTATTACATATTGTATTCACGGCAGGATGAAGCGTGATGTATGTGCGCTTCATCTTCATTTAATTTACATGTTCCTGCCTCCTTCTCAGGAAGTGGAGTCGCGCCATTTTGGGCTATAGTAGATTCAGCTTGTAGCCCCGCCTCGTTCTCCAGTTGAGATTGGAGTGGCGCTCTTTTAGTGTCCGTCTCTAATTTATTTCAATAGCTTGAGAAGTCATAGCGACTAGGAGACATTTTACTATGGATCTATTATTACTCTTATTTAGAACATACAGAGATTTATGTCACAATAAAACATACAAAGCATTATGTGAATGCACATATAGTATGGAGGTGTATGGCGGGAATAAAATATATTCTAAATCCTCTATTAAAGGTACATACCACTTTTGTGGTAAGCAACCAGTATGATTATATCTTGTCTTTAAACAAGACTGAATGAATGTTGGGGCAAATGTACTTGACAGAACAGAGGTCTGTTCCTAAGTATAAATTAATATCAATTTTTCAATAATAAAGATTTTCCTATACATCCCAAGCCTTAATTGCGTCACATACAGTGCCCTGCGATTCCTCTCAATCTCCTGGAGGAGTGCATTTGCCTGCAGATTTATCTGCCTTTCCTATCCTACAGGGAAAACGCAAGAGGACAATTAAAGATTCAGGTAGAAAGGTTTCTGCTATATAGGTTGCTCTTTCTCCTAAAGTCTGGTGAGGAGGATTCGCCGGCATCTTCTGAGGGTGAAATCTCAGACTTGGACAGTATAATTTCTTCATCTGATGCTGAAGTGGTCTACTTCAGATGTATGCTTGCACAACTCGTGTACTGTTAAAATAGGTTTTAGCTATTTGGACGACATTGATACCCCTGTCGTTGTCAAACCTTTGAAGTTTTGTAAACTTTATCATTTCTATGATGTTCTTTCATATGAGGAAGTGTTTTTCTAGACGTGCCTTGGATATTTTCACAGTAATAGGAGAAGCTAGGGATACCTTTCTCCCTGTCTCCCGTCCTTTAAAGGATTTTCCTGTCGCTGACTCCATTATAATGCACAGTGCCCATTATAAAGCACAGTGCCTTAAGTAGAAGGGAGCTTTTCTACTATGGCTAAGAGAACTCCAATCCTTATGGAGGGTAGCTGCTCCTTTACGGATCCATGGATAAGAAGCTGGAGGTTTAATTGTTCTTTTAGAACAATGCCTTGTCTTATTAGACTTGCTGTGCTAGCCTGCCAGGCATTGTGGCTGAAATCTTGGTCAGCTGAGAAGCCTCCCTGTGTCTTAGTGGTACAGCCTAGGCTTTGTAGTTCTGCAGTGGCAGGTTCAATATTTTATGTTTCCTCCAAATCCACGCTTCTGGTGTTTTCTTTCAAGGATGAGACCTTGTTTGGACTTGGTCTGGCAGAATTATCCTCTGACGGGTGAAAAAAGTTTTTTTAACCACACATCAATAGAGTAAAACTAAAGGAAAGTTTTCCTTTTCCTCTATTCTGCAGGGTCAGTCATGTATTTTGGAATCCAACCAAACTTAGTTCAATCTAAGATTTCCTTCCAGGGGCAGATTTCTCCTTCTAGAGTATCTGCAATCCAGGTATGATGAGAGGCATTCCTTAAACTGGGTTCAGGACTTTCCTCTTTGGGAGTGATAATTCCAGTCCCAGCCTGGGAACGGGATCTAGGTATTTACCTCAAGTTTCTCAGGTTTTGACATTCAAAGAAGAATCCATTCTCCTTTGGTTCAAGAGGGCTTGTTCATATCAAACATAGACCTGAAGGATGTGTATTTATTGTTCCCATGATTCAGGATCTTCTCAAGTTTCTGAGTTTATTCATCCTAGAAAGACTTTTAGGTCTTGAGGTATTGCAAGGGTACTTTTCTGGACAATATATGGTTCAGGTGTCATCCTTCCTTCAAGCAAACTCTCTTTCAAGAGATCTTGTCCAATCTACTTTCCCATGGATGGGGAATGAATCTGGAGAAGAGTTCCCTTGTTCCATCTACAAGGGTGATTTTTTGCAGACCTTAATAGATTCTCTATCTAGGAGACGATTTATAACAGAGGTCAGATAATCAAGGGTTTATTCCTTTTCCCCTCTCTGCAGTCTACTGTCCTGCCAACAGCAAGCTTTAGTGGTCCGGTAGATAAATTAGCCATCTTTCAACCAGAGGGTTGGGAGTTTGCATCTAGCTGTAGATGATTTTCCTTCACTTTTCAATGACTTAATGTATGGAGGGAATTGGTCTGATGGTTACCATGGACATCATCCCTTTGCTTTTTTCCATAAAATGGAGAAGGTTCGGATCTGTCTCAGAGACTTTCTCCCGTGGTGGTTTTTCAGGACTATCTGTCTCATGGCGCGTTCTTCTGGAGACATTCCTGGGGGATGTGACCATGGATGCCAGCCTGCTGGGCTGGGAAGCAGTCTGGGACTTGTTTGAGGCACAGACGTGTCTTCTCTCCTCTTTAATATCTTGGAGTTGAGAGCAATTTACAATGCTCTGATGGCTTGACCTCAGTCGTTCTTAGTTGGTTCCTGTCGGACAAGATCGCCTCATTGGCTTACATCAACCACCAGGGAGGATCTCAGAGTTCCTTAGCCATGGAGGAGGTGACCTGGATTGTCAGTAGGCAGAAGCTCACAATTGCTGTCTGTCATCCACTTTCCAGTGGTGGACAACTGAGATTCTGACTTCTGAACAGACAGATATTTCATCCCGTGGAGTGGGCTCTCCATCCGGAGGTTTTCTCCAGGTAAACCCTCAAATGGGGGGTTCAGGAATTTTCTTCTGAGGGTGTTTCGGCAGAATGCCAAGCTTCCAAGGCACAGTTCAATGTCATGTGATCTGCAGACCGCCCTGTAGGCGTTTTTTTTTTCTTTTCATTTCAGTCTTGCATACCTATTTCCTCAGTTTTTGCTTTCCTTCCATGTGTCATTGCTCGTATCAAACAGGAGAGAGTATCGGTAAGTCTAATAGCCCCTGCGTGGCCTTGCAAGATCTGGTATGCAGACCTAGTGGAGATGTCTTTCCCGCCTTGGAGATTGCCTGAGGAAGGACTTTTTAATTTAGGGTCCCTTCCTTCACCCAAATCTAATTTCGCTGAAGCTGACTGCTTGGAGATTCAACACTTAGTTCGGTCTAAGCTTGGTTTTTCTGAGTCGGTCATTGGGACCATGATTCAGTCTTGCAAGCCTGTTATTAGAAGAATTACCATATGATATGGCGTAAATGCCTTTTATTGGTGTGAATCTGAAGGCTACTCTAGGAGTAGGGTCAGGAATCTTAGGATTTTGTCTTTTTCTCCAGAAAGGTCTGAAGAAGGGTTTGTCAGTCAGTATTCTGTAGAGTCAGATTTCTGCATTTTCTTTTTTGTTACACAAACGTCTGGTGGACGTGCCAGATGTGCAATCCTTTTGTCAGGCCTTGGTCAGAATCAGGCCTGTGTTTCCGTCTTTGAAGGTATAATGAGAGAGAGTAAATATATTTATTACGTTTCCTAACTGCAGACCATGCATGCATAAAGTTAATATTAATGTTAATACAGGTAGTTGTGCTTAAGCATAACAATTTAGAATTAAACAAAAAAATAAAAAAAAAAATGGGTAAACAAGAATGCCTCTATAGCACAATAGTAGTATTCACATGTGTAGTATATACAAATAACTAAAATGTAACTTTTATTGGATGTATTTTAACAGCATATGTTAGTAGACCTATGCCCTGACGAAGTCACGTTCTGTGACGCAAACGCGTCGGTGGGCGTGGCTTAGGTGTTCCAGCGTGTCTGATGCTAAACCGGTCTATACACATACAATACCTTTAATCAATGTTAGCGGTTACGCTTAACACCGCTTTAAGTATTTGCAGTACATGCCTGATTACAAGGTTTAAAGTAGATACATTGTTGTCATATTCAGTATATATAATATAACGCTATACTTAGGTTACTTAGTAGCTTCTGATTATGAATCTTATTTGACAACTTGTACTTAACGGAGTTTATACATTTAGCCGACAGCTAATCTCCTTTTCTTCCTTTACATAATTGCAAGTATCTTTGCGTGTTTTGAATGAATTGTATGCTTGATTTGTTTTGAATATTAGGGAACCTTAGCTAGCAATCGGCTGACTCTGTTAAATCAGAGCAGTACGCAGGTAGGAGGACGCCTTTGAGCGCATAGCTAGCCCTCATATGTGTGTGGTAATACAAGGGTAATCTAGCCATTCCTACCTTACATGCTTACTATCTTTTCCTACTAATTATAGACCCTACACGCTACACCTAGTCCACTAGCCCTTTTCCATACGTTTTTAATTTTTTGGGTGCCATAGATTTGAGGCTATTCATTATTGAAACATGGAAGTGACTATTCCCATCTTTCACTAGCCTTCTATGACACTCATTTTTTACTTGTGTTATTACCTGTGGGGGAATATTAGTTTTGACAGGATTACTTGGTACATTATTCAGAGGTTATTATACCCTGGATTTAACTATACCTACTTATATCCCCTATTAGTAACGTCTGTTCTAAGCATATTTGTTCAATAAAGTGTAATTTATTTTCATTTGCTATTTGATATGTTAGTAGACAGCAATGAAAAAACTGGAATTTGCTGCCCTGCAATAGATTAAAAACACTACAATACTAGTTGCTTGTATGTAATCAGTATGATATTAAACTGTAATTATAGCCAGTAAGACACCGTGGCAAATAAAAAAAAAAAATATTTTCATTTCAATATATACAGTGGGTGCTGTTGGTTAAAAGATTTGCTGAGTGAGCAAACCTGAGATAAAGGGAAACTATATTGTATAACTTCCCAACTTAGCAATATACTGGGGGTTAATTATTGTTAAAAGTATTGACTCTACATGTTGCAGTTAACTGGGTTGATTCCACTTTAAATAAAGTGCTATGAAATAACATTTCTTTCATGTAATTGGCAAGAGTCCATGAGCTAGTGACGTATGGGATATACATTCCTACCAGGAGGGGCAAAGTTTCCCAAACCTCAAAATGCCTATAAATACACCCCTCACCACACCCACAATTCAGTTTTACAAACTTTGCCTCCCATGGAGGTGGTGAAGTAAGTTTGTGCTAGATTTCTACGTTGACATGCGCTTCGCAGCAGGCTGAAGCCCGGTTTTCCTCTCAGAGTGCAGTGAATGTCAGAGGGATGTGAAGAGAGTATTGACTATTTGAATACCATGGTCTTCCTCTAGGGGATCTATTTCATAGGTTCCCTGTTATCGGTCATAGAGATTTCTTCTCCTACCTCCCTTTTCAGATCGACAATATACTCTTATATACCATTACCTCTACTGATTCTCGTTTCAGTACTGGTTTGGCTATCTACTTTATTTAGATGAGTGTCTTTGGGTAAGTAAGTCTTATTTTATTTATGACACTCTCAGCTATGGTTTGGCACTTTATATGTAAAGTTCTAAATATATGTTTTATACTTATATTTGCCATGATTCAGGTCAATCAGTTTATTTTCCTTCTTTCAGACTTTCAGTTTCATTTTTTGGGAAAATGCATATGAATGAAATATTTTTCTTACCTAAAATTTTCAATTTACTTTTTTCCTTTAAATTGCGGGCTGTTAGGCTTGCGGGTGCAAAAAATGCTAGAATTTATTGCGTCATTCTTGGCGCAAGATTTTTTGGCGCAAGATTGACGTTTGTCTGGCGTCAATGACGTCATTTCCGGCGTCGTAGTTGACGCCAGAAGTTTTCACGTAGTTGCGTCATTTTTTACTCGTGTTTATTACAGACGTTTTTGGCGCCAAAAAATATGTGGGCATCATACTTGGCGCCAGTTTTTTACATTAAGTCTCACTTTTTAGTTGCTTCTGGTTTCTAGAGGCTTGTTCTGTTTGCATTTTTTCCCATTCCTGAAACTGTCATTTAAGGAATTTGATAATTTTGCTTTATATGTTGTTTTTCTATTACATATTGCAAGATATTCCAAAAACTGTTCCTGTATCAGAAAATACTGTTGGATGACTGATATCAGTCCTACCAAAGCTAAGTTCATTTATTTTAATGTTATGAATTTTATCTTTAGCTATGGTTTGTAATAAGTTATCATGGTAAACTTTTACATGCAGAGTCCATTAGTATTTATGCATTATCTATTGCTATTCTTTTTACATCTAATGTACAAGATATACCTAGGAATCTATGAGAATGTTTTTCTGATTCTATCCTAAAGGCTTTGTCTGACATCCTGCCTTCTAATAAAATTTATAGGTCTTTTTTAAACTTCTCATTTAGTTGATGAATTTTTAAATGACCGACAACATACTGAATTATCCTTCTCTGATGATGTTTTTTCTCATTTTGAATATTCTTCATCAGATATTGACACTAACAAATCTACTTTTTTATTTTTAAATAGAGTACATTCGTTGTTGAAAAGGTGTTGATTATATTGGATATTGAGGAGTCTAGTTCTTTTGATTTAAGACTAGCTAACATTTAAATTCTGCTCATTAACCTCCTGTGGTTTCTTCAGAGGTTTTTTTCCCAGTTCATGACACTAGGGAATGGAATAGGCCTGGGACTTCTTTTATTCCTTCTTTAAGGTTTTTAAATTGTATCCTTTGCCGGCAGTTAGTTTAAAGTTTTGAGGAAGATCCCCAAAGTTAATGGGGCTATCTCTACTCTTGCTAAACATACTATTCCTATAGAAAATAGTATTTATTTTTTTCCTTCAGATGGGAAACTTGTATCTTATTTAAGGAAAATTATTTTATTTCAGGTCCTTTTCTTAGGCCTGCAATTTATTTAGCTGATGTTGCAAATGCTTCAACTTTCTGGTTGGATACTTTAGTGCAACAAGTATCGGATTATGATTTGTTTTAGCATTGTTAAGTTGATCAACATGCTAATAATTTCATTTGTGTCGTCATTTTTTTGATATTTTCACAATTGAGGTTTAATCTATGTCTTTAGCTATTTTTAGCTAGAAGAACTTTGTGACTTAATCTTGGAATGCTAATTTGATTTCTAAAATTCATATTTCTTTTTTTTCCAAGGTAATCAATTATTTGGTTCACAATTGGATTCAATTTTTTCCAACTGTTACTCTGGGGAAGGGAGTTTTTTTGTTGCTTCAAGATTGAGTTCTAAGAGTAAATCTTAAGCTTATATTAGTTTGTTCTTAATAAGGAACGGAATCCTAATTCTTCCCCAAGTAACATGTTTATAATTGGAAGCTTTCTTCAACATGGAATGAATTTAAGCTATTTAAAAGATCAAAACAAAATTGCTAATCTTTCTGATATTCATTGTTTTGTTCAGGCTTTGGTTCGTATCAAGCCTGTCATTAAGCCAATTTCTCCTCCTTGGAGTCTTAATTTGGTTCTGAGGGCTTAACAGGCTCTTCCGTTTGAGCATATGCATTCTTTGGACATTGAATTACTTTCATGGAAAGTATTGTTCCTTTTGGCCATCTCTTCTGCTAGAAGAGTTTTTGAATTATCTGCTCTTTCTTGTGAGTCTCCTTTTCTGATTTTTCATCAGGATAAGGTGGTTTGCTGTCTTTATTTAAAATTTTACCTCAAGTTGTGAATTCTAACAACATTAATAGAGGAATTATTGTTCCCTCCTTGTGTCCTAAATCCTAAGAATTCTTTGGAAAGATCCTTACATTCTTTAGATGTGGTCAAAGTTTTTAAATATTATGTTGAAGCTACTAAGATTTCAGAAAGACTTCTAGTCTATTTGTTATCTTTTCTGGTTTTAGGAAAGGTCAGAAGGCTTCTACCATTTCTTTGGCGTCTTGGTTAAAGCTTTTGATTCATCATGCTTATGTGGAGTCGGGTAAATCCCCGCCTCAATGGATTATGGCTCATTCTACTAGGTCAGTTTCTACTTCCTGGGCTTTTAAGAATGAAGCTTCTGTTGATCAGATTTGCAAAGCAACAACTTGGTCTTCTTTGCATACTTTTATTAAATTCTACCATTTAGATGTTTTTTCTTCTTCTGAAGCAGTTTTTGGTAGAAAAGTACTTCAGGCAGCTGTTTCAGTCTGATTCTTCTGCTTATAATTTCATTTTTTTTCATTATAAAGATTAAAACGTTTGATTTGGGTTGTGGATTGTTTTTTCAGCGGAATTGGCTGTCTTTATTTTATCCCTCCCTCTCTAGTGACTCTTGCGTGGAAGTTCCACATCTTGGGTATCTGCTATCCCATACGTCAGTAGCTCATGGACTCTTGCTAATTACATGAAAGAAAACATAATTTATGTAAGAACTTACCTGATAAATTCATTTCTTTCATATTAGCAAGAGTCCATGAGGCCCACCCGTTTTTTGTGGTGGTTATGATTTTTTTGTATAAAGCACAATTATTCCAATTCCTTATTTTTGATGCTTTCGCTCCTTTCTTATCACCCCACTTCTTGGATATTCGTTAAACTGAATTGTGTGTGTGGTGAGGGGTGTATTTATAGGCATTTTAAGGTTTGGGAAACTTTGCCCCTCCTGGTAGGAATGTATATCCCATACGTCACTAGCTCATGGACTCTTGCTAATATGAAAGAAATTAATTTATCAGGTAAGTTCTTACATAAATTATGTTTTTTGGGCTGCAGAAGACTTTCACGTTTGGTTTTTAATGCATATTAGCGTGCTGTTTTGATGGATCTATTGCTATAGCCTCTTTCACGTATCCTGTTGGATAGATGTACATATTCTTGTTTGAATTTCTGATGATCTGAACAATTTCGTCTCAATCTGATAAATTCTCCTTTTGGAATTGCCCTTAAGGTGTTTTTAGCTTGGGCACTGATATGATGCAATAAAGTATTAGTTGCTGTTTCTTTTCTGTAAATGTTGGTTGACAAAGTTCCATTTGGTACCTTTATGATTTTAATATCAAGAAAATTGATTTGACTCATTCATACTATGTTCACATGTGAGTTTTGTGTTTAATTTATTGTTATTCAGTCTGTTCATGAATTCTTGAAGTAATTATGTTGAACCTTCCCATGTTAATAGTATGTTGTCAATATATCTGATCCATAATGGAATGTGTTTGATATATTTGTCATTGTTATCAGAAAAAACTGTAGAATTCTCCCACCACCCTGAAAAGAGATTTGCATAGGTGGGTGCACGTGCATAGGTGGGTGCAAATTCAGTTCTCTGAATTTGTAAGTAGAAGTGGTCTTTAAAGGTGAAAAAATTGTGCTACGGTAAGATATAAATTATGGGTTTTTTTCACACAAAGAGCTGGTTCACTTTAGGGCAATGCCCTACTAAAGTCCCTTTTAACTTAGGCTATTTGTAGTTTAGTTTTAGAACAGTTTTTTTATTTTTTGGGGGGGTTAGAATAGGCGTAACCTTTTTTTATTTTTGCCAATTTTGTTTGTGAGTTTTTTGTAATTGTAGGGGTTTCTTTTGGTAATGGTAGATTTTTTTTTTTATTTATTTTTTTTTTAAATCGGTAATGGTAGGATTTCTTAATAGTAATGGTAGTTTTTTTGGGTTTTTTTTAATTATGGTTAGATTTTTTTTTTTTCTTTTACTTTTCCAGGTAAGTTTTTTTTTTTTTTTTTTTTTTTTTTTTTAAATGTAGTTTTATTTGGTAAATGTAGGGTTAGTCTATTTTGGGTTAAAGTCAGAGTGTTAGGTAAGGGAGTTTAGATGTTAGTGGGTTAATTTGTGTTGAGGGCTGGCGGTTTAGGGTTAATAGTGTAGTGGGTTACTTTACGATGTGGGGGGCTGGCGGTTTAGGGGTTAATAGTGTAGTGGGTTGCTTTGTGTTGGGGGGATAATGGTTTAGTGGTTAATAGTGTAGTGGAGACTTTGTAATGAGGGTGGCTAGTGGTTTAGGGGTTAATAGAGATATAGTGATATAGTTGTATAGAGATATAGTGATATATTTGTATAGAGGTATAGTAATATAGTTTTATAAAGCAATAGTGATATCGTATAGAGATATAGTGATATTATTGTTTAGAGATAAAGTGATATAGGTATATAGTTGTATAGAGATATAGTGATGCAGTTTTCTAGAGCTATAGTGATATAGTTGTATAGAGAAATAGGGATATTGTATAGAAATATAGTGATATAGTTATATATTCTAAAAAACAGACGGCGCCACAGCTGATGTGATTAGTAAATACACAGTTCCTTCAAGATCTGAAGGATAAATATGCAAACAAGTAGTGCTAACTAGGCTGTAAATACAGTAAATGCCAAGTCACACAGTTCAATGCTAAACAGCAAAAGTTCAAAGAGTATAGAATGTTAAAATCAATTATTAATTTAAAATATGTATTAGTAATGTCCAGAAAAAATGGTAAAAAAGAAATCAGCAAAAATTCAATGCAGTCTATTTTACTTGCTCCAATAGATGGTGTAGAGTTGCTGCTCCTTATATGCCCAGAGGTGTCCGTTCCCAGGCTTCAATTAAATGTATATGAGAAGAGGGATCTCTAGAGAGAAAACACAAAACAGTGCATCCACGATCTAAGTGTAGTTAAAAAAGTCACACTTTATTATTATTATTAATAAAACAACAAATGCACACTCACAAATGTGCCCTCAAACATATGAGGTATGTCTGTTCATTTAGAGATATTTTACTCCAAAACTCCCTCCACGATATTATGGTCTCCCTCTGTGTATTCAGTACCAGGTATTCAGTACCAGTAGATTTTATAATATTGGCTCTGCAGGGGATATTGTAACCAAACACGCTGTGGGATATTAGACTATTGCTACTGATTATAAAGGAGATTGTGTGATGTTACTGTTACACTTGAGCAATATTAGCTGGCTTTTGCATAGCCTCTGATGAAGCGGGAGGAGCCCGCAAAACGCGTAAGTCCACGCCCATAATCCGAGGAGAAGTGAATGTGAAAGACGCTGTACTCTGAGCAAAAGCCGGCTAATATTACTCAAGTGTAACAGTAACATCACACAATCTCCTTCATAATCAGTAGCAATAGTCTAATATCCCACAGCGTGTTTGGTTACAATATCCCCTGCAGAGCCAATATTATAAAATCTACTGGTACTGAATACACAAAGGGAGACCGTAATATCGCTGGAGGGAGTTTTGGAGTAAAATATCTCTAAATGAACAGACATACCTCATATGTTTGAGGGCACCTCTGTGAGTGTGCATTTGTTGTTTTATTAATAATAATAAAGTGTGACTTTTTTAACTACACTTAGATCGTGGATGCGCTCTGTTTTGTGTTTTCTCTCTATAGAACCCTCTTCTCATATAGTGATATAGTTGTATAGATATATAGTGATATAGCTGTATAGTGATATAGTGGTATAGAGAAATAGTTGTAGTATTCAAGATATATTTGCTATTGATTTAGAGGTGGAACATCACCTCATTGAGAGTATAACGATGTGCTGTGAGCGACAGGAGGCTCTGACCTTAACGAGCTGCTCCGGCACAAACAGGGTGAGTTTAGCACCATTTTTTAAATAAGTGATCAATAAAACTCCAATTTATTTTTAGTGATGGTAATTCCTAGCATTTTTTTAAAAAATGTTTGGATTTACCATTTTTTTTTAAGTGATATGGTGGAATAGTCCTATAGTTGTATAGAAATATTGTAATATAGAGATATAGTGGTATATAGATATAGTGGTATAGTGATTTAGTTCTATACAGATATAGTGATATAGTTGTATAGAAATATAGTGATAGAGCTATATAGAGATATGGTGATATAGTTGTGTAGTGAAATTGTATAGCGATATAGTGATGCAGTTTTCTAGAGATATAGGGATATAGTTTAATAGAAATATAGTATTATTGTTGTATAGAGAAATAGTGATATTGTATAGAAATACAGTAATTTAGTTGTAGATAATTATATAGTTGTATAGATATATAGTGATATAGGCATAAGAAAAAGAGAAAAATGACTGATCCTCACTCTTGTAATAAAACGAAAAAATCTTTAATCCATAATGCTTAAAATTGGAGACAGAAAAACAGGACAAAAACGCAGCCAAGCTGAAACGTCTGACCGGTTTCGGTCACACAGGACCGTAATCATAGACATAATTGTGCACACATGTAACTACCCTTAAAAAAGGTTAAAACCACAGTGATTGGTTAATAACAATTGCCACGTAATAAACACCTTTAAGCACATAAATGTAATACAGTGATATAAGAAGAGAACCTATAGACAATTTTAACTTATACATAAACCTGAGACTCGTGATCAAATGAGTATTTAGTAACAAGAATACCATTAGCACTTAATAGCATACTAAACAGTACAAATTTGATGGGCATAAAAAAGAGAGACATTGCTATACAGATGATCAGTTTGTCAAAATGAATAAACACAATAGGTTATATTTACATTGAATAATCAGCCTAACCCATATTGAGAGCTATAAATCTAAATAATGACTTATCCTGCAGTAGACTAACTTTAAACGCTATAGTAAAGCACACTCAGAGAAAGTCTACATTCAACTAATGATGGTAAATACCAAATTATCACCTACAACCTAAAGATAATAATAAGGTATGAAATATACTCCATATAGCTAAGCAGAAATCCTAAATAGTCATACTACATAGTATAATGCCATATAGCATGATAGATACAATGCTCTCCACAGAACTGGAAGAAGTACTAGTGTGGAGTTCAGATTCAACCAGTATAATAATAGTCTAGGACACACTCAATCTTGAACTTAAATAATAGATACAGATAGTAACTAGCTTATCTGTGCCAAAAGTTTAGAATATCATGTTCAGAATTGAAACCTACTGGCACCAAACAATTCAGCTTGAATATCCAGTAGGTTTCTTGTCTACACAGAGATGACAGTCTATCCCCTCCCCTAGGGGACTTAGGGATTTGCTCTATCGCTTGCCACTTGAAAGTTGCAACATCACCATAGTGAATATCCAGAAAATGTCTGGAAAGAGCCGAGCACGGTTTATCACCAGAAGTATAGGATAAATGCTCCCTAATTCTGGTGCCAACATCCCTAGTCGTTCTTCCTAAATAGGATTTCGAACAGCATGTGCACTGAATAAGATAGATTATGAAGGAACTCCTACAGTTGATGCATCCCTTAGTATTGAATGTCTCACCGGAATGGCTAGATACAAATGATCTGCCTGTTCTGATGTGGTCACAAGAGGTGCAAGTACGTCTGCCGCATCTATAGGTACCCTCATGTGTCAGCCATGAATTGTTAACGGATGGCTCCTTCAATAGACTTGGAGACAGTATGTTGCCCAGCGTGGCAGCTCGCCTCGCTACAAACATACAGCCTTCCTCAACCTTGTCCCTCAATTTCTTGTCACCCATCAGTATCGGGAGATTTTTTGCAATAATATTGCAAACATCTCCGTACTGATTAGAAAACTGAGTGACAAATTTTGGTTTGGTACTAGTGGATAGAAGCTTTCTATTTCTTGGAACACCTCTGAGCAAAGATGCCCTATCCATTTTCCTTACTTCAGATTGAGCTTTATATACAACCTCTCGTGGATAGCCTCTTTGCCTGAGTCTCTTACTCAGGTCCCTACTCTCCTCCTGGAAGTCACATTGCTGGGTACAGTTGCGTCGCACCCTCATAAATTGGCCTTTGGCAATACCGCCAAAGACATGCTTAGGATGACTGCTCTTAGCGTGTAACACAGTGTTACCAGCAATGGGCTTCCTATAGAGTGAAGAAACAACCTTGTTTTCATCAGGGATACCTTTAAGGGCAATATCCAAAAAGCAGATATCTGTTTTGTTCCACTCAAAGGTGAATTGGATGCCAACTTCATTGGTGTTCAGATATTCCACATACCTCTTAGCAGAAATATGATCACCTGACAAAATCAAGAGCAGGTCGTCAATATAGCGTACATATTTGATAACCGGTCAGAGGGATTCACACCACTACCTCCATAGACGTGGGCCCTCTCCCACCACCCCATAAAGAGGTTGGTGTAAGAGGGGGCAAATTTGGCCCCCATAGCGGTCCCACGCCTCTGGAGGTAGTAGCGACCCTGGAACATGCAAAAATTTAACAGACCCCACAATGAACTCCTTCATTCCATCCGAAAGATCCGTATAAAGGTCTAAATAGAATTCAATTGCCCTCAGGCCATGTGTGTGAGGGATGGACGAGTACAGGGAAACAACGTCAATCGTCAACCAACTATACTCCTCTCTCCAGGCCACATCCTCCATCACACACATGGCCTGGGTGGTATCCCTGATGTAACTAGGTAGCCTTTTCACCATGGGTTGAAGAAAATGATCCACCCACTTGGATAGTGGCTCAAGTAGGGAGCCAATACCGGCCAAAATCGGCCTACCTTTCACATTCACAATACTCTTATGTACCTTAGGTAAGTGGTGGAAGATGGGAACAACTGGATTATTAACCATCATAGTTTCCGCAGTTGCATGGTCAATGATCCCATCTTCCACCGCTTCATCTACCCAATGCCTCAATTCATTTGAGTATTTAAGTGTCGGATTCCCTGGTAAACCAAGGTATGTGTCGCAATCACTTAGCTGGCGAAGGGCCTCTGTCACATAGTAGTCCTTGTCCATGACAACCACATTGCCACCCTTATCAGATTGCTTAATCACAATCTGATCATTATTCCTTAAATCAGTTAAAGCTGATTTTTCTTTAAGAGAAAGATTATGGGACCCGCTGTGGCCGTCATGGACAATCTGGTGAGATCCTCCACCACTCTCTTGTGGAAGACTTCAAGCGCCTTACCCCGCACTTGCATGTGATAGAAGGTAGATGGTGACCTGAGTTTAGGGACACTAGTCACAGAACTTATATCCCCCATATTACCCTCATTAGATAAACTTTCGAGGGATATGAGTGTACAAGTATCCATGAAATCCAAATTATCAGATTCTCCATTATCTGGCAAAACACTTCCCATATCCAGAGTATCAGTATTGAGCTCTGAACCTGAAAAGTATTTATGAACCATAAGGTCTCTAATTTGTTGACATCAACAATTGTTTGAAAAAGATCAAACTTCTTAGCTGGAACAAATCCAAGACCATAATTAAGGACCTTACGTTCAAAACCAGTTAGACAATGTTTGGAAATATTAATGACAGCGTCTAAACATACTTGTTCTGTTTCCTGGTTCTCATAGTTCTCAAGGGGTATCTCTGTTGATCCTGATCTCCTGTTTGGGGGTTTGAATTTCTCACATTTTGCTTCCCCCCTCCCCCCCTTCGGGTGGGTCCTGAGCCCCCTGAAAAACCTGGGGCTTAGAATACTGTGACTGATTAGACCCTGGTTTTGACTTAGGTTTCGCTCTATGCTGAGCAGAACTCTTTAATATACCCTTAGAGGGAACATTAATGGAAGCTGAAGCACATGCTATTTCTACTTGATTTTCAATCTCAGATACCTGATCATCACTTGAGCCTCCCTCATAGCTTGAGGCAAATCTATCCTCCTCAGAGGTATCACCCCCTGAATCTAAAAATGACACTCTTAGTACCATCTTCTCCTACTTCCAACCCTGTTGATTTACTCTGTTTATTGTATCTCTGACCCCTTCTTTTGTTCCTATTCTTATTCCTATTCTTGTGAGGAATAGCATTATCAATGGTATGATCAAAATCATCCAAATTTGACCACTGTCTGTTTCTTTGGCGTTGCCGCCAAATATAAATACTGCCTGATGTATAATCCTTCTGGTCTCGCAAGAACTTGGTATGTTTAGTTTGAATTACCAATTTCTTGGATTCCTCCATTGTCTTTTTAAAAATGGTATCAAATCTTAAATAAACCTCATTTCTCCAACATAGGTGTGTCCGGTCCACGGCGTCATCCTTACTTGTGGGATATTCTCTTCCCCAACAGGAAATGGCAAAGAGCCCAGCAAAGCTGGTCACATGATCCCTCCTAGGCTCCGCCTACCCCAGTCATTCTCTTTGCCGTTGTACAGGCAACATCTCCACGGAGATGGCTTAGAGTTTTTTAGTGTTTAACTGTAGTTTTTATTATTCAATCAAGAGTTTGTTATTTTAAAATAGTGCTGGTATGTACTATTTACTCTGAAACAGAAAAGAGATGAAGATTTCTGTTTGTATGAGGAAAATGATTTTAGCAACCGTTACTAAAATCCATGGCTGTTCCACACAGGACTGTTGAGAGGAATTAACTTCAGTTGGGGGAACAGTGAGCAGTCTTTTGCTGCTTGAGGTATGACACATTCTAACAAGACGATGTAATGCTGGAAGCTGTCATTTTCCCTATGGGATCCGGTAAGCCATTTTTATTCAGACAGTAAATAAGGGCTTCACAAGGGTTTATTAAGACTGTAGACATTTTCTGGGCTAAATCGATCATATTTACACATATTTAGCCTTGAGGAATCATTTAATCTGGGTATTTTTTGTAAAATAATATCGGCAGGCACTGTTTTAGACACTTTATTCTATAGGGGCTTTCCCTAATCATAGTCAGAGCCTCATTTTCGCGCCGGTATGGCGCACTTGTTTTTGAGAACAGCATGGCATGCAGCTGCATGTGTGTGGAGCTCTGATACATAGAAAAGTCTTTCTGAAGGCATCATTTGGTATCGTATTCCCCTTTGGGCTTGGTTGGGTCTCAGCAACGCAGATTCCAGGGACTGTAAAGGGGTTAAATATAAAAACGGCTCCGTTTCCGTTATTTTAAGGGTTAAAGCTTCCAAATTTGGTGTGCAATACTTTTAAGGCTTTAAGACACTGTGGTGAAATTTTGGTGAATTTTGAACAATTCCTTCATACTTTTTCGCAATTGCAGTAATAAAGTGTGTTCAGTTTAAAATTTAAAGTGACAGTAACGGTTTTATTTTAAAACGTTTTTTGTGCTTTGTTATCAAGTTTATGCCTGTTTAACATGTCTGAACTACCAGATAGATTGTGTTCTGACTGTGGGGAAGCCAAGGTTCCTTCTCATTTAAATAGATGTGATTTATGTCATAAGAAATTTAGTAAAAATGATGCCCAAGATGATTCCTCAAGTGAGGGGAGTAAGCATGGTACTGCATCATCCCCTCCTTCGTCTACACCAGTCTTGCCCATACAGGAGGCCCCTAGTACATCTAGCGCGCCAATACTCCTTACTATGCAACAATTAACGGCTGTAATGGATAATTCTATCAAAAACATTTTAGCCAATATGCCCACTTATCAGCGAAAGCGCGACTGCTCTGTTTTAGAAAATACTGAAGAGCATGAGGACGCTGATGATATTGTTTCTGAAGGGCCCCTACACCAGTCTGAGGGGGCCAGGGAGGTTTTGTCTGAGGGAGAAATTTCAGATTCAGGAAAAATTTCTCAACAAGCTGAACCTGATGTGATTACTTTTAAATTTAAGTTGGAACATCTCCGCGCTCTGCTTAAGGAGGTGTTATCCAATTTGGATGATTGTGATTATCTGGTCATTCCAGAAACACTATGTAAAATGGACAAGTTCCTAGAGGCCCCGGGGCCCCCCGAAGCTTTTCCTATGTCCAAGCGGGTGGCGTACATTGTTAATAAAGAATGGGACAGGCCCGGTATACCTTTCGTACCTCCCCCCATATTTAAAAAAAAAAAAAAATTGTTTCCTATAGTCGACCCCAGAAAGGACTTATGGCAGACAGTCCCCAAGGTCGAGGGGGCGGTTTCTACTCTAAACAAGCGCGCCACTATACCCATAGAAGATAGTTGTGCTTTCCAAGATCCTATGGATAAAAAATTAGAAGGTTTGCTAATAAAGATGTTTGTTCAGCAAGGTTACCTTCTACAACCAATTGCATGCATTGTCCCTGTCACTACAGCCGCGTGTTTCTGGTTCGATGAACTAGAAAAGGCGATTATTAGTAATTCTTCTTCTTATGAGGAGATTATGGACAGAATTCGTGCTCTTAAATTGGCTAATTCTTTCACCCTAGACGCCACCTTGCAATTGGCTAGGTTAGCGGCGAAAAATTCTGGGTTTGCTATTGTGGCGCGCAGAGCGCTTGGTTAAAATCTTGGTCAGCGGATGCGTCTTCCAAGAACAAATTGCTTGACATTCCTTTCAAGGGGAAAACACTGTTTGGCCCTGACTTGAAAGAGATTATCTCTGATATCACTGGGGGCAAGGGCCACGCCCTTCCTCAGGATAGGTCTTTCAAGGCCAAAAATAAACCTAATTTTCGTCCCTTTCGCAGAAACGGACCAGCCCCAAGTGCTACGTCCTCTAAGCAGGAGGGTAATACTTCTCAAGCCAATCCAGCCTGGAGACCTATGCAAGGCTGGAACAAAGGAAAGCAGGCCAAGAAACCTGCCACTGCTCCCAAGACAGCATGAGATGCGGGCCCCCGATCCGGGACCGGATTTGGTGGGGGGCAGACTCTCTCTCTTCACTCAGGCTTGGGCAAGAGATGTTCTGGATCCTTGGGCGCTAGAAATAGTCTCCCAAGGTTATCTTCTGGAAGTGATTCATCCTGTTCCATTAAGAGAACGAGGGATGGGGTTCTACTCCAATCTGTTCGTAGTTCCCAAAAAAGAGGGAACGTTCAGACCAATCTTAGATCTCAAGATCCTAAATAAGTTTCTCAAGGTTCCATCGTCCAAAATGGAAACCATTCGAACAATCCTTCCATCCAGGAAGGTCAATTCTTGACCACGGTGGATTTAAAGGATGCGTATCTCCATATTCCTGTCCACAAGGAACATCATCGGTTCCTAAGGTTCGCATTCCTGGACAAGCATTACCAGTTCGTGGCGCTTCCTTTCGGATTAGCCACTGCTCCAAGGATTTTCTCAAAGGTACTAGGGTCCCTTCTGGCGGTGCTAAGACCAAGGGGCATTGCTGTAGTACCTTACTTGGACGACATTCTGATTCAAGCGTCGTCCCTTCCTCAAGCAAAGGCTCACACGGACATAGTCCTGGCCTTTCTCAGATCTCACGGATGGAAAGTGAACGTGGAAAAGAGTTCTCTATCTCCGTCTACAAGAGTTCCCTTCTTGGGAACAATAATAGACTCCTTAGAAATGAGGATTTTTCTGACAGAGACCAGAAAAACAAAACTTCTAAACTCTTGTCGGATACTTCATTCCGTTCCTCTTCCTTCCATAGTGCATGGAAGTGATAGGTTTGATGGTAGCGGCAATGGACATAGTTCCTTTTGCGCGCATTCATCTAAGACCATTACAACTGTGTATGCTCAGTCAGTGGAATGGGGACTATACAGACTTGTCTCCGAAGATACAAGTAAATCAGAGGACCAGAGACTCACTCCGTTGGTGGCTGTCCCTGGACAACCTGTCACAAGGGGTGACCTCGCGCAGACCAGAGTGGGTCATTGTCACGACCGACGCCAGTCTGATGGGCTGGGGCGCGGTCTGGGGATCCCTGAAAGCTCAGGGTCTTTGGTCTCGGGAAGAATCTCTTCTACCGATAATTATTCTGGAACTGAGAGCGATATTCAATGCTCTCAAGGCTTGGCCTCAGCTAGCGAGGGCCAAGTTCATACGGTTTCAATCAGACAACATGACGACTGTTGCGTACATCAACCATCAGGGGGGAACAAGGAGTTCCCTGGCGATGGAAGAAGTGACCAGAATCATTCAATGGGCGGAGACTCGCTCCTGCCACCTGTCTGCAATCCACATCCCAGGAGTGGAAAATTGGGAAGCGGATTTTCTGAGTCGTCAGACATTGCATCCGGGGGAGTGGGAACTCCATCCGGAAATCTTTGCCCAAATCACTCAACTGTGGGGCATTCCAGACATGGATCTGATGGCCTCTCGTCAGAACTTCAAGGTTCCTTGGTCCAGATCCAGGGATCCCAAGGCGACTCTAGTAGATGCACTAGTAGCACCTTGGACCTTCAAACTAGCCTATGTATTCCCGCCGTTTCCTCTCATCCCCAGGCTGGTAGCCAGGATCAATCAGGAGAGGGCGTCGGTGATCTTGATAGCTCCTGCGTGGCCACGCAGGACTTGGTATGCAGATCTGGTGAATATGTAATCGGCTCCACCATGGAAGCTACCTTTGAGACGAGACCTTCTTGTTCAAGGTCCGTTCGAACATCCGAATCTGGTCCCACTCCAGCTGACTGCTTGGAGATTGAACGCTTGATCTTATCAAAGCGAGGGTTCTCAGATTCTGTTATTGATACTCTTGTTCAGGCCAGAAAGCCTGTACCTAGAAAAATTTACCACAAAGTTTGGAAAAAATATATCTGTTGGTGTGAATCTAAAGGATTCCCTTGGGACAAGGTTAAGATTCCTAAGCGTCTATCCTTCCTTCGAGAAGGATTGGAAAAAGGATTATCTGCAAGTTCCTTGATGGGACAGATTTCTGCCTTGTCTGTGTTACTTCACAAAAAGCTGGCAGCTGTGCCAGATGTTCAAGCCTTTGTTCAGGCTCTGGTTAGAATCAAGCCTGTTTACAAACCTTTGACTCCTCCTTGGAGTCTCAACTTAGTTCTTTCAGTTCTTCAGGGGGTTCCGTTTGAACCCTTACATTCCGTTGATATTAAGTTATTATCTTGGAAAGTTTTGTTTTTGGTTGCAATTTCTTCTGCTAGAAGAGTTTCAGAATTATCTGCTCTGCAGTGTTCTCCTCCTTATCTGGTGTTCCATGCAGATAAGGTGGTTTTACGTACTAACCTGGTTTTCTTCCAAAAGTTGTTTCTAACAAAAACATTAACCAGGAGATAGTCGTGCCTTCTCTGTGTCCGAAACCAGTTTCGAAGAAGGAACGTTTGTTGCACAATTTGGATGTTGTTCGCGCTCTAAAATTCTATTTAGATGCTACAAAGGATTTTAGACAAACATCTTCCTTGTTTGTTGTTTATTCTGGTAAAAGGAGAGGTCAAAAAGCAACTTCTACCTCTCTCTCTTTTTGGATTAAAAGCATCATCAGATTGGCTTACGAGACTGCCGGACGGCAGCCTCCTGAAAGGATCACAGCTCCTTCCACTAGGGCTGTGGCTTCCACATGGGCCTTCAAGAACGAGGCTTCTGTTGATCAGATATGTAGGGCAGCGACTTGGTCTTCACTGCACACTTTTACCAAATTTTACAAGTTTGATACTTTTGCTTCTTCTGCGGCTATTTTTGGGAGAAAGGTTTTGCAAGCCGTGGTGCCTTCCATTTAGGTGACCTGATTTGCTCCCTCCCTTCATCCGTGTCCTAAAGCTTTGGTATTGGTTCCCACAAGTAAGGATGACGCCGTGGACCGGACACACCTATGTTGGAGAAAACAGAATTTATGTTTACCTGATAAATTACTTTCTCCAACGGTGTGTCCGGTCCACGGCCCGCCCTGGTTTTTTAATCAGGTCTGATATTTTATTTTCTTTAACTACAGTCACCACGGTATCATATGGTTTCTCCTATGCAAATATTCCTCCTTAACGTCGGTCGAATGACTGGGGTAGGCGGAGCCTAGGAGGGATCATGTGACCAGCTTTGCTGGGCTCTTTGCCATTTCCTGTTGGGGAAGAGAATATCCCACAAGTAAGGATGACGCCGTGGACCGGACACACCGTTGGAGAAAGTAATTTATCAGGTAAACATAAATTCTGTTATTCCTTAAACCTTTCCATATCAGAATAGACCTTGTCTAACCTAGACTTTACTTCTAACAACAACACATCCTTATATTCTATAAGCAGTGAGATCAGAGTTAAAGAACAGTTAGTGAGAGCATGATTCCAACGATCAATAAAGTCCTGATCTTTCACATCATAAGTTGGAAATTTATTGATTCTGAGCCCCCTGGGCACCATTTTTAATTGTAAATATTTATTGAGAATCCATTTGTCCCACTTCAACTTCTGTTCTTTGAGCTTTAGGTATTCATAATCTTGAAAAAGGTCTCCTAATTTGATATTTGGGGAGTCAAATTTAAACACGTCATCCAGGTCTAAAGAGTCCAAATTGTCCTCATCAATATCAGTAAAAAGTGAAATAGCCTGTTCTTCTTGATCCTACAAGCTATAGGGAGCTAGTAGTTATAATCCAATTTCAGAAAAAATATATGTATAAATATTATACACAGCAGCGTCACTGTTAATGCACTATACCCTTAGAGACAAACATAGATAAAGTCACTGCTGTAATAAGCCAAGACACCTCATAATCAGGGAAATGTATGATATAGTAAAAAGATGAACAAAAAGGTGTCAGTAATTGATGTTCCTCAACAAACTCAGTAGCCACTTCTTAGGAAATAACAAATCATCGACTGCACAAAATAGCATGACAGCCTAGGTAGGTGAGACTTTCTTTTTATCATAGGCGATGCCCTCAGGTAAGCCACACTAAAACCTAATCACCCTCCGTATTTCTCACAGACCGGGCGACTGGTTATGTTTAGCGGGTCGTCCGGGTATAAGCCACTTCCAGACTAACCAGGGCAATGTCACAATACACACGGCACAGGCTTGATGCATCAAGCGAAGCAGCACTAGGGGTGAGTGAAGTTATTGACGGCCTGTGCTGTGTGTATTGTGACATTGCCCCGGTTGGTCTGGAAGTGGCTTATACCTGGACGACCCACTAAACATAACCAGTCGCCCGGTCTGTGAGAAATACGGAGGGTGATTAGGTTTTAGTGTGGCTTACCTGAGGGCATCGCCTATGATAAAAAGAAAGTCTCACCTACCTAGGCTGTCATGCTATTTTGTGCAGTCGATGATTTGTTATTTCCTAAGAAGTGGCTACTGAGTTTGTTGAGGAACATCACTTACTGACACCTTTTTGTTCATCTTTTTACTATATAGTGATATAGTTGTATAGAGAAATATTTATTACATTCACATAAACTAGGGTACCCTATGTACATATAACAATGAAACGGTTAAAAAAATAGTTATTTAGTCATTATTTTTGCTTTTGCCTTTTTTTGGATACTCCATCTCACACACAGGATTATAATTGGATTCACAAGGACACAGGATTTGTTTCACAGGACATTTGATAAGGATTTCATCACATATTAAGACTTTCCTATATGATATGGTACTCTCATTGATTTATTCTTTTATTTATTTTTATCGTTTATATGTTTTAGTCCTCCCCTCTATCCTGAGGGGCACTTACTCTATTGTTTTTAACTATTTTTTAACCATTTCATTGTTATATGTACATAGGGTACCCTAGTTTATGTGAATTTAATAAATGTTTTTTAATATTATTTTTATTTTATCTGATAATTTGATACTTTAGCCTACAGCTGGTGCTCCTTTTTTCTATTAACAAATCTATTCTCTTTGAGTTCTTAGGGGTCTTATTTTGGGAGCTTGTATCTGTCTGAATGTTGGCACTGTATATATATTCTTAAATGGTATAGAGAAATAGGTGTATGGAGATTTATTTTTATAGAGATATAGTTTTATAGAGATATAATTGCATACAGATATAGATGTATTAAAATTAAATAGTATTGGGGGCGTGTCAAGCAACGACCAAGCATGGCCACAAAACCAGAGGCTGCAGCAACCAAAATTGAATATCCATTGAATATTGTTGGATGGCAACGCCATCAAAGACCACTAACCACTCCTATAGATCCTCTACTACAGGCAGAACATTTTGATCTTATTTTTTTTTTTGGTTGCATTTCTGACCTGAGCCTCCTTTTACACTTTGCTGAGACTTTAGACAGCGACCTGCTCACCATCTATCGCTACTTTCCCATGCTATCTTATGAGAGAACCTGTTCACTTACCCACCAACTAACCTTCTAGCTTTAAAGACCGCAAAGAACTTAAGTGCTGAGACCGCTGATGTTTATAACTACTAACCGCATATTGAGGACCTAAAACTGACACTGTTCTGACCTAGCAAGTACACGCAAGACCGCAGTGCCCATAAACAAACTACAGGAACATTTGTTGGGACCCAGACTGGTCATCTCTGCATTATAGATACCGAGGAACATTTCTGACAGGCTCCAGGAACGGCTTGCGTGATAAGCGTAGGCAGACAGTGAGTACAAACTTTCCTTTCTAACGGACATGGCTATGAATTAAAGGAGATTACTTTCAAGTCAACAGTATTGGAAATACCAATCTAAGAAAGAACTGTGTTATAAGGCACTAAAGATACTACTAAACTCGGGACTCTTAACTACCTTGTAGAATACAGGACTTTTAGTCAATATAACAGCTGATCTTAAAGTTTCTTTACGTTGTCTTATGATTATAAGTGTGCACTGAATATATACTATATATTTTTTAAATGTCGGCCGACTCTTTTATACTTAATTTTTTACTTGACCAGATATGGTGTAATATTAAATAAATTTACGTTTGCATTTTTTATGAATAGTATTTTTTCTTTTATTAGGCGCATATAGTTGTTGATGAACTGACTATTCAGATCTTTTTATTATTATTATTTCTTTCATGTAATTGGCAAGAGTCCATGAGCTAGTGACGTATGGGATATACATTCCTACTAGGAGGGGCAAAGTTTCCCAAACCTCAAAATGCCTATAAATACACCCCTCACCACACCCACAATTCAGTTTTACAAACTTTGCCTCCCATGGAGGTGGTGAAGTAAGTTTGTGCTAGATTTCTACGTTGACATGCGCTTCGCAGCAGGCTGAAGCCCGGTTTTCCTCTCAGAGTGCAGTGAATGTCAGAGGGATGTGAAGAGAGTATTGCCTATTTGAATACCATGGTCTTCCTTTAGGGCATCTATTTCATAGGTTCTCTGTTATTGGTCATAGAGATTTCTTCTCCTACCTCCCTTTTCAGATCGACGATATACTCTTATATACCATTACCTCTACTGATTCTCGTTTCAGTACTAGTTTGGCTATCTACTATATGTAGATGAGTGTCTTAGGGTAAGTAAGTCTTATTTTATTTATGACACTCTAAAGCTATGGTTGGGCACTTTATATGTAAAGTTCTAAATATATGTTTTAAACTTATATTTGCCATGATTCAGGATAATCAGTGTTCCTTCTTTCAGACTGTCGGTTTAATTTTTTGGAAAAGTGCATATGAATTAAATATTTTTTCTTACCTTAAAATTTTCAATTGACTTTTTTCTTCTAAATTGCGGGCTGTTAGGCTCGCGGGTGCAGACAATGCTACAATTTATTGCGTCTTTTTTGGCGCGAGAATATCGTCATTTCCGGCGTCATAGTTGATGCCGGAAGTTTTCACGTAGTTGCGTCATTTTTGACGCATGTTTGTTGCAGACGTTTTTTGGCGCCAAAAAATGTGGGCGTCATACTTTGCGTCAGTTTTTTTTTCACATTATTTCAGTCTCACTTTTTAGTTGCTTCTGGTTTCTAGAGGCTTGTTTTGTTTTGCATTTTTTCCCATTCCTGAAACTGTCATTTAAGGAATTTGATAATTTTGCTTTATATGTGTTTTTTTCTATTACATATTGCAAGATGTCACTACCTGACCCTGGATCAGAATCTACTTCTGGAAAGAAGCTGCCTGATGTCGGTTCTACCAAAGCTATAGATTGTAGATTGTGTTAGTTGTCATGATAAACTATCTAACGCCGATAATATTTCCATTAGTAATAATCCATTACCTGTTGTTGTTCCTTCAACATCTAATGTTCAGGATGTTCCTGTTAATGTAAAAGAATTTCGCCTAGATTTAGAGTTTTGCGTTAGAAGGGGTGCATTAGCTCGTGCACGATTTCCCCATAGGAAACAATGGGGCAGTTTGAGCTGAAAAAAAATCTAACACCTGCAAAAAAGCAGCGTTCAGCTCCTAATACAGCCCCATTGTTTCCTATGGGGAAACACTTCCCTAAGTCTGCACCTAACACCCTAACATGAACCCCGAGTCTAAACACCCCTAACCTTACACTTATTAACCCCTAATCTGCCACCCCCGCTATCGCTGACACCTGCATTATATTATTAACCCCTAATCTGCCGCTCCGTACACCGCCGCACCTACATTATAGCTATGTACCCCTAATCTGCTGCCCCTAACATCGCCAACCCCTATATTATATTTATTAACCCCTAATCTGCCCCCCCCCCCACGTCGCCGCTACCTTACCTACACTTTTTAACCCCTAATCTGCCGACCGGACCTCACCGCTACTATAATAAATGTATTAACCCCTAATCCGCCTCACTCCCAACTCAAAAACCCTATAATAAATTTTATTAACCCCCAATCTGCCCTCCCCGACCCCTAACTTCAAGTATTGAGCTCGCATTCTATTGGCTGATCGGAACAGCCAATAGAATGCAAGCTCAATCTGATTGGCTGATCCAATCAGCCAATCGGATTGAACTTGAATCTGATTGGCTGATTCAATCAGCCAATCAGATTTTTCCTACCTTAATTCCGATTGGCTGATAGAATCCTATCAGCCAATCTGAATTCGAGGGACGCCATCTTGGATGACGTCACTTAAAGGAACCTTCATTCGTCGGGAGTCGCCGGAAGAAGAGGATGGATCTGCGTCGGCTGCTTCAAGATGGTCCCACTCCGCACCGGATGGAAGAAGATAGAAGATGCCGCCTGGATGAAGATGTCTACCGGTCCGGATGCCCTCTTCTTGCTGGATAGGATGAAGACTTCGGACCCTCTTCTGGACCTCTTCTTGCCGGATAGGATGAAGACTTCGGAGCCTCTTCTGGACGGATCGGTGATACCCGGCGTGGTGAAGATAAGGTAGGAAGATCTTCAGGGGCTTAGTGTTAGGTTTTTTAAGGGGGGTTTGGGTTAGATTAGGGGTATGTGGGTGGTGGGTTGTAATGTTGGGGGGGTATTGTATGTTTATTTAAATGCAAAAGAGCTGTTTTCTTTGGGGCATGCCCGGCAAAAGGCCCTTTTAAATTTTTATTTTAGAATAGGGTAGGGCATTTTTTTATTTTGGGGGGCTTTATTTTTTTAGGAGGCTTAGAGTAGGTGTAATTAGTTTAAAATTCATGTAATCTTTTTTTATTTTTTGTAATTTAGTGTTTGTTTTTTTGTAATTTAGTTTAGTTGATTTAATTGAAGATAATTGTAGGGAGTTTATTTAATTAATTTATTGATAGTGTAGTGTTAGGTTTAATTGTAACTTAGGTTAGGATTTATTTTACTGGTAATTTTGTAATTATTTTAACTAGGTAGCTATTAAATAGTTCTTAACTATTTAATAGCTATTGTACCTGGTTAAAATAAATACAAAGTTGCCTGTAAAATAAATATAAATCCTAAAATAGCTACAATATAATTATTAGTTATATTGTAGCTATATTAGGGTTTATTTTACAGGTAAGTATTTAGTTTTAAATAGGATTAATTTATTTAATAAGAATTATTTTATTTCGTTAGATTTAAATTATATTTAACTTAGGGGGGTGTTAGTGTTAGGGTTAGACTTAGCTTTAGGGGTTAATACATTTATTAGAGTAGCGGCGAGGTCCGGTCGGCAGATTAGGGGTTAATACTTGAAGTTAGGTGTCGGCGATGTTAGGGAGGGCAGATTAGGGGTTAATAAAATTTATTATAGGGTTTTTGAGTCGGGAGTGAGGCGGATTAGGGGTTAAAAAGTGTAGGTAGGTAGCGGCGACGTTGGTGGGGGCAGATTAGGGGTTAATAAATATTATGTAGGGGTCGGCGATGTCAGGGGCAGCAGATTAGGGGTACATAGGGATAATGTAGGTTGCGGCGGTGTGCGGTCGGCAGATTAGGGGTTAAAACATTTTAATAGAGTGGCGGCGATGTGGGGGGGGGCCTCGGTTTAGGGGTACATAGGTAGTTTATGGGTGTTAGTTTACTTTAGAGCACAGTAGTTAAGAGCTTTATGAACCGGCATTAGCCCAGAAAGCTCTTAACTCCTGACTTTTTTCTGCGTCTGGAGTCTTGTCTTTAGAGTTCTAACGCTCACTTCAGCCAAGACTCTAAATACCAGCGTTAGAAAGATCCCATTGTAAAGATAGGATACGCAATTGACCTAAGGGGATCTGTGGTATGAAAAAGTCGCGGCTGGAAAGTGAGCGGTAGACCCTTACCTACAAGACTCTAAATACCAGTGGTAGGCCAAAACCAGCGTTAGGACCCCCTAACGCTGGTTTTGACGGCTAACGCAGAACTCTAAATCTAGACGTTTGTTTCTAATTCTATTCGGAAGGCTCTGTCTGTTATTCCTCCTTCTAGTAAACGTAAAAGGTCTTTTAAAACTTCTCATATTTCAGATGAATTTTTAAATGACCGCCATCATTCTGACTTATCTATCTCTGATGAGGATCTATCTGGTTCAGAAGATTCTGCCTCAGATATTGACACTGATAAATCTTCATATTTGTTTAAGATGGAGTTTATTCGTTCTTTACTTAAAGAAGTGTTGATTGCATTAGATATGGAGGAATCTAGTCCTCTTGATATTAACACTAATAAGCGTTTAAATTCAGTTTTTAAACCTCATGTAGTTATTCCAGAAGTTTTTCCAGTTCCTGATGCTATTTCAGAAGTAATTTCTAGGGAATGGAATAGTTTGGGTACTTCTTTTACTCCTTCTCCAAGGTTTAAGAAATTGTACCCTTTGCCATCTGATAGATTAGAGTTTTGGGAAAAATTCCCCAAAGTTGATGGGGCTATCTCTACTCTTGCTAAACGTACTACTATTCCTACGGCAGATAGTACTTCTTTTAAGGATTGATTAGATAGGAAGCTTGAATCCTTTCTAAGGAAGGCTTATTTATGTTCAGGTAATCTTCTTAGACCTGCTATTTCTTTGGCTGATGTTGCTGTAGCTTCCACCTTCTGGTTGGATCAGATCATAATGCTTATAGCATTGTTAAACTTCTTCAACATGCTAATAACTTTGTGATGCCATTTTTGATATCATTAGGATTGATGTCAGGTATATGTCTTTAGCTATTTTAGCTAGAAGAGCTTTATGGCTTAAATCTTGGAATGCAGATATGACTTCTAAGTCAACGTTGCTTTCTCTTTCTTTACAAGGTAATAAATGATTTGGTTCTCAGTTGGATTCAATCATTTCAACTGTTACTGGGGGGAAGGGAGCTTTTTTGCCTCAGGACAAAAAATCTAAAGGTAAATATAGGGCTGCTAATCGTTTTCGTTCTTTTCGTCAGAATAAGGAACAGAAGCCTGACCCTTCCCCTAAAGGAACAGTTTCCGTTTGGAAACCTTCTCCAGTCTGGAATAAATCCAAGCCCTTTAGAAAGTCAAAACCAGCTCCAAAATCCGCATGAAGGTGCGGCCCTCATTCCAGCACAGCTGGTAGGGGGCAGGTTATGATTTTTCAAAGATGTTTGGATCAATTCGATTCAAAATCTTTGGATTCAGAACATTGTTTCTCAAGGGTACAGAATAGGTTTCAAGGTAAGACCACCTGTGAGAAGATTTTTCCTCTCACGCTTTCCAGTAAACCCAGTAAAGGCTCAGGCGTTTCTGAAATGTGTTTCAGACCTGGAGTCGGCTGGAGTAATTGTGCCAGTTCCAGATCTGGAACGGGGTCTGGGGTTTTACTCAAATCTGTTAATTGTACCAAAGAAGGAGAATTCTTTCAGACCAGTTCTGGATCTAAAAATATTGAATCGTTATGTAGGGATACCAACATTCAAAATGGTGACTATAATTACTATTCTGCCTTTTGTTCAGCAAGGGCATTATATGTCTACAATAGACTTACAGGATGCATATCTTCATATTCCAATTCATCCAGACCACTATCAGTTCCTGATATTCTCTTTTCTAGACAAGCATTACCAGTTTTTGTTTTTTGTTTTGTTTTTTTTTATAATTTTTTTTATTAATTAACCATCAGGGATACAGAAAGGAAAAGGGGATGGATATAGAGAATAATAATACAATTAGATAAATGGGGGTTATACATACACATTGAAAATTTAACAAAATAGATGCCATTCAAAATGGACTCAGAAATAATAATTGTTTACATTTCTGTACCCCAAATCTCTTCCTTTCTTTCAAAACATATAACACTTAACTCCTCCCTGACTGGGTACTCTTTTCCAATTCAGAACAGGCTAACAAACAACAAAAACAAAGAAGAGAGAAAAAAGAAAAAAAAAAAAAAAAGGGAAAGAAAATCCTGTCCTCAACCATCCCCCATTCCAAGCTCAGTAGACTTGGGGTAATTCATTCCTTATTATGGCATTCATTACATAGTCTGTAGATCTAAGTGGATAGATCATTCTCTTTTGCAGCTCATTTGGCTGTGAGTATATAAATATCTCCCATTTTTTAAAGAATCTTTCAATTTCCTTGTTTTTATCTTTTTCTATCAAGCATTGTTCTACCGTCATTTGTTTAAATATCAGATTGTTTACTTCAGCTATAGTAGGTAATTTCCTTGAAATCCAGGTTTTCAGCAATGAAAACCTGGCCACTCCAATAACCAGTTCAATAAATTCTTTATTATTGATCTTTTTTTTTTTATCGTGGGGAATAAAAAGAATACTAGATCTCGATAGATTTTCATCTCTATTTTTAGAATCCTAGATAACCAGAAGCTCATTTTATTCCAAAATTGTCTAACTAATGTACATTCCCAGAAATAGTGCACAATATTCGCCCCCTGCTACCGCATTTAGCGCATTTATCTTGAGTTTTACAATTCCACCTTGCCATAGCCGTGGGAGTAAGATACGTTTGATTTAGTATATTGATATGAGCTTCTCTGAAGTTCGTAGAAATAAAAATCTTATTAATTCTAGTAATACTGTTTTGTATGTATTCTTCGTTACATTCTGTTAACCCCTTTAGGTGCCATTTCTTAACAATCAATTGTAGATTTAAATTGCCCTCCTGTCTTAATGATTCCTTATACCATTTTTTTATAGAAAAATTATCCAACTTGCACAGATCTAAATTGTGCATGAGTGAAGGCCAGCCCCATTCTTTATTCTGATTATGTAGTAATTTATTAGCCAGGTTTCTTGATTGTAAATAAGCAAAGAAATCTTTGCTGGGGAGGTCAAATTCACACCTTAACTCTTCAAATGTTTTAACCGGTGTTATATCTGGCGTAAAGTTAATCATTTGACTAATATATAATAGCCCCTTTCTCTTCCACCTATGAAATACTGCAGATTTTAATGCTTCGGGGAACGAAGGGTATCCAGTTAATGTTAAAAAATTGGACACTGTGTAATTAATTTTGAGATTCTTACAGTATTGTTGCCATGCTTTTATAATACAGAAAAATGAGCTAAATTTTTTTATCCTTTGTGGCATATCTTTTATTTGTGTATGTAATAGTGCTTTTAATACATATGGTTCGACAATCTCTTCTTCTAATACTTTATCTGTAAAATATTCTTTAATTGTCAGCCATTCGGCCGCTATCTTAATCAAGCATGCCAAATTATAATTCAGAATATACGGGAGAGCGTAGCCCCCATATTCTTTTGAATATGATAATATTTTTAATGAGATTTTTCTCCTTTTCTTTCCCCAGAGAAATTCAGTTATATTTTTATTAAAAAGTGAAATATCAGCTTTTTTGAGTAAAAGAGGTAGATTCTGCTATTTATAAAGGATTTTTGGGAAGATAATCATTTTAATTAGACTAATCTTTCCTGACAGTGCTAATGCTAAATGTTTCCATGCATTAAGCTGGTCATATATTTTCTGTAAAATTGGTATTATATTTAAGTCATACCATAATCTTGGGTTCTTGCTTAGGATAATGCCTAGATATGTGAATTGGTCTACAACTTTAAATGGACTTGTGATCGTGTCCTTGTGGTTATTTAGCCATAGGTGTTCTGATTTATTGACATTGACTTTGTATCCTGAGAATGCACTATATATTTCTATAATTTCCATTAGTTTTGGGATATTTTGTTTACTATTTCTGAGAAAAATCAAAATGTCATCCGCATATAGTAAAAAATGTTCTTCTATATTCTTACATAGGACCCCCTGCAACATGTGGCGGATTTTAATCGCTAAAGGTTCAATAGATAGATTAAATAGAAAGGGAGATAAGGGGCAGCCCTGTCTAGTGCCTCTCTCCAATATTATTTCTGCAGATTCCTCCCCATTCACCGAGATTATAGATACCGGATTCTTGTAGATTGTTTCTTTCATGTAATTAGCAAGAGTCCATGAGCTAGTGACGTATGGGATATACATTCCTACCAGGAGGGGCAAAGTTTCCCAAACCTTAAAATGCCTATAAATACACCCCTCACCACACCCACAATTCAGTTTTACAAACTTTGCCTCCGATGGAGGTGGTGAAGTAAGTTTGTGCTAGATTCTACGTTGATATGCGCTCCGCAGCAAGTTGGAGCCCGGTTTTCCTCTCAGCGTGCAGTGAATGTCAGAGGGATGTGAGGAGAGTATTGCCTATTTGAATGCAGTGATCTCCTTCTACGGGGTCTATTTCATAGGTTCTCTGTTATCGGTCGTAGAGATTCATCTCTTACCTCCCTTTTCAGATAGACGATATACTCTTATATATACCATTACCTCTGCTGATTCTCGTTTCAGTACTGGTTTGGCTTTCTACAAACATGTAGATGAGTGTCCTGGGGTAAGTAAATCTTATTTTCTGTGACTCTCTAAGCTATGGTTGGGCACTTTGTTTATAAAGTTCTAAATATATGTATTCAAACATTTATTTGCCTTGGCTCAGAATGTTCAACTTTCCTTATTTTTCAGACAGTCAGTTTCATATTTGGGATAATGCATTTGAATTAATCATTTTTTCTTACCTTCAAAAATTTGACTCTTTTTTTTCCCTGTGGGCTGTTAGGCTTGCGGGGGCTGAAAATGCTTCATTTTATTGCGTCATTCTTGGCGCGGACTTTTTTGGCGCAAAAATTCTTTTCCGTTTCCGGCGTCATACGTGTCGCCGGAAGTTGCGTCATTTTTTGACGTTATTTTGCGCCAAAAATGTCGGCGTTCCGGATGTGGCGTCATTTTTGGAGCCAAAAGCATTTAGGCGCCAAATAATGTGGGCGTCTTATTTGGCGCTAAAAAATAAGGGCGTCGCTTTTGTCTCCACATTATTTAAGTCTTATTTTTTCATTGCTTCTGGTTGCTAGAAGCTTGTTCTTTGGCATTTTTTCCCATTTCTGAAACTGTCATTTAAGGAATTTGATCAATTTTGCTTTATATGTTGTTTTTTCTCTTACATATTGCAAGATGTCTCACGTTGCATCTGAGTCAGAAGATACTACAGGAAAATCGCTGTCTAGTGCTGGAGCTACCAAGCTAAGTGTATCTGCTTTAATTTTTGGTATCTGTTTCTCCAGCTGTTGTTTGTATTGCATGTCATGACAAACTTATTAATGCAGATAAAATTTCCTTTAGTACTGTTACATTACCTGTTGCTGTTCCGTCAACATCTAATTTTCAGAGTGTTCCTGATAAACATAAGAGATTTTATTTTTTAAATCCATTAAGAGGGCTATGTCTGTTATTTCTCCTTCTAGTTTACATAAAAGTCTTTTAAAACTTCTCTTTTTTCAGATGAATTTTTAAATGAACATCATCATTCTGATACTGATAATGGTTCTTCTGGTTCAGAGGTTTCTGTCTCAGAGGTTGATGCTGATAAATCTTTGTATTTGTTCAAGATGGAATTTATTCGTTCTTTATTTAAAGAAGTATTAATTGCATTAGAAATAGAGGATTCTGGTCCTCTTGATACTAAATCTAAACGTTTAAATAAGGTTTTTAAATCTCCTGTAGTTATTCCAGAAGTGTTTAATCTCCCTGATGCTATTTCTGAAGTAATTTCCAGGGAATGGAATAATTTGGGTAATTCTTTTACTCCTTCTAAACGTTTAAGCAATTATATCCTGTGCCATCTGACAGATTAGAGTTTTTTTGGGTCAAAATCCCTAAGGTTATGGGGCTGTCTCTACTCCTGCTAAATGTGCTACTATTCCTACGGCAGATAGTACTTCATTTAAGGATCCTTTAGATAGGAAAATTGAATCCTTTCTAAGAAAAGCTTACTTATGTTCAGGTAATCTTCTTAGACCTGCTATATTTTTAGCGGATGTTGCTGCAGCTTCAACTTTTTGGTTAGAAGCTTTAGCGCAACAAGTAACAGATCATAATTTTATAGCATTATTATTATTCTATAACATGCTAATAATTTTATTGGTGATACCATCTTTTGATATCATTAGAGTTGATGTCAGGTATATGTCTCTAGCTATTTTAGCTAGAAAAGCTTTATGGATTAAACTTGGAATGCTGATATGTCTTCTAAGTCAACTTTGCTTTCCCTTTCTTTCCAGGGTAATAAATTATTATCTCAACTGTTTCTGGAAGGAAGGGAACTTTTTTACCAAAGGATAAAAAATCTAAGGTAAATTTAGGTCTAATAATCATTTTCGTTCCTTTCCTCACAATAAGGAACAAAAGCCTGATTCTTCATCCTCAGGAGCGGTATCAGTTTGGAAACTATTTCCAGTTTGGAATATATCCAAGCCTTATAGAAAACCTATAGCCTGCTCCTAAGTACCCATGAGGGTGCGGACCTTATTCCAGCTCAGCTGGTATGGGGCAGATTACGTTTTCTTCAAAGAAATTTTGATCAATTCCGTTCTCAATTTCTGGTTTCAGAACATTGTTTCAGAAAGGTACAGAATTGGCTTCAGTTAAGGCCTCCTGCTAAGATTTTTTTCTTTCCCGTGTCCCAGTTAACACAGCAAAGGCTCAGCATTTCTGAAATATGTTTTCAGATCTAGAGTTGGCTGGAGTAATTATGCCAGTTCCAGTTCTGGAACAGGGGCTGGGGTTTTATTTTATCTCTTCATTGTACCAAAGAAGGTCAATTCCTTCAGACCAGTTCCGGATCTATCAATATTGAATCGTTATGTAAGGATACCAACATTCAAGATGGTTACTGTAGGACTATCCTGCCTTTTGTTTAGCAAGGGCATTATATGTCTACAATAGATTTACAGGATGTGTATCTGCATATTCCGATTCATCCAGATCACTTTTAGTGTCTGAGATTCTCTTTTTAGACAAGCATTACCAGTTTTGTGGCTCTACCGTTTGGCCTAGCCTCAGTTCCAAGAATTTTTTTCAAAGGTTCTCGGTGCCCTTCTTTCTGTAATCAGAGAACAGGGTTTTGGTATTTCCTTATTGGACGATATCTGGGTACTTGCTCAGTCTTCTCATTTTCGAAGAATCTCATACGAATCGACTTGTGTTGTTTCTTCAAGTTCATGGTTGGAGGATCAATTTACCAATCAGTTCATTGATTCCTCAGACAAGGGTAACCTTTTTAGGTTTCTAGATAGATTCAGTGTCTATGACTCTGTCCTTGTCAGACAAGAGAAGTTTAACATTGATATCAGCTTGTCAAAACCTTCAGTCACAATCATTCCCTTTGGTAGCCTTATGCATGGAAATTTTAGGTCTTAGGACTGCCGCATCGGATGCGATCTCCTTTGCTCGTTTTCACATGCGACCTCTTCAGCTCTGTATGCTGAACCAATGGTGCAGGGATTACTCAAAGATATCTCAATTAATATCTTTAAACCGATTATACGACACTCTCTGACATGGTGGACAGATCACCATCGTTTAGTTCAGGGGGCTTCTTTGTTCTTCCGACCTGGACTATAATCTCAACAGATGCAAGTCTTACAGGTTGGGGAGCTGTGTGGGGGTATCTGACGGCACAAGGGGTTTGGGAATCTCAGGAGGTGAGATTTCCGATCAATATTTTGGAACTCCGTGCAATTTTCAGAGCTCTTCAGTCTTGGCCTCTTCTGAAGAGAGAGTTGTTCATTTGTTTTCAGATAGACAATGTCACAACTGTGGCATACATCAATCATCAAGGAGGGACTCTCAGTCCTCTGGCTATGACAGAAGTATCTCGAATTTTGGTTTGGGCGGAATCCAGCTCCTGTCTAATCTCTGCGATTCATATCCCAGGTATGGACAATTGGAAAGCGGATTATCTCAGTCGCCAAACGTTGCACCTGGGCGAATGGTCTTCACCCAGAGGTATTTCCTCAGATTGTTCAAATGTGGGAACTCCCAGAAATAGATCTGATGGCTTCTCATCTAAACAAGAAACTTCCCTGGTATCTGTCCGGATCCCGGGATCCTCGGGCGGAGGCAGTGGATGCATTATCTCTTCCTTACAAGTGTCATCCTGCCTATATCTTTCCGCCTCTAGTTCTTCTTCCAAGGGTATTCTCCAATATTCTAAAGGAATGCTCGTTTGTCCTGCTGGTAGCTCCAGCATGGTCTCACAGGTTTTGGTATGCGGATCTTGTCCGGATGGCCTCTTGCCAGCTGTGGACTCTTCCGTTAAGACCAGTCTTTCTGTCTCAAGGTTCTTTTTTCCATCAGGATCTCAAAACCTTAATTTTAAGGTGTGGAGTTTGAACGCTTGATTCTTGGTCAAAGAGGTTTCTCTGACTCTGTGATTGATACTATGTGACAGGCTCGTAAATCTGTATCTAGAGAGATATATTATAGAGTCTGGAAGACTTATATTTCTTCAGGATGGTTTAGATAAAGGTTTGTCCGCAAGTTTCTTGAAAGACAAATCTCTGCTCTTTCTGTTCTTTTTCACAGAAGGATTGCTAATCTTCCTGATATTCATTGTTTTGTACAACCTTTGGTTCGTATAAAACCTGTCATTAAGTCAATTTCTCCTCCTTGGAGTTTGAATTTGGTTCTGGGGGCTCTTCAAGCTCCTCCTTTTGAACCCATGCATTCTTTAGTCGTTATATTACTTTCTTGGAAAGTTTTGTTTCTTTTGGCCATCTCTTCTGCCAGAAGAGTCTCTGAATTATCTGCTCTTTTTTGTGAGTCTCCTTTTCTGATTTTGCATCAGGATAAGGCGGTGCTGCGAACTTCTTTTGAATTTTTTACCTAAGGTTGTGAATTCTAACAACATTAGTAGAGAAATTGTGGTTCCTTCATTATGTCCTAATCCTATGAATTCTAAGGAGAAATCATTGCATTCTTTGGATGCTGTTAGAGCTTTGTAATATTATGTTGAAGCTACTAAGTCTTTCCGAAAGACTTCTAGTCTATTTGTCATCTTTTCCGGTTCTAGAAAAGACCAGAAAGCTTCTGCCATTTCTTTGGTATCTTGGTTGAAATCTTTATTTCATCATGCCTATGTTGAGTCGGGTAACACTCCGCCTCAAAGGATTACAGCTCATTCTACTAGGTCAGTTTCTACTTCCTGGGCGTTTAAGAATGAAGCTTCGGTTGATCAGATTTGCAAAACAGCAACTTGGTCCTCTTTGCATACTTTTACTAAATTCTACCATTTGATGTGTTTTCTTCTTCTGAAGCAGTTTTTGGTAGAAACGTACTTCAGGCAGTGGTTTCAGTTTGAATCTTCTGCTTATGTTTTTTCATTAAAATTTTATTCTGGGTGTGGATTATTTTCAGCAGGAATTGGCTGTCTTTATTTTATCCCTCCCTCTCTAGTGACTCTTGTGTGGAAAGATCCACATCTTGGGTAATCATTATCCCATACGTCACTAGCTCATGGACTCTTGCTAATTACATGAAAGAAAACATAATTTATGTAAGAACTTACCTGATAAATTCATTTCTTTCATATTAGCAAGAGTCCATGAGGCCCGCCCTTTTTTGTGGTGGTTTTGATTTTTTTATATAAAGCACAATTATTCCAATTCCTTATTTTATATGCTTTCGCACTTTTTTCCTTATCACCCCACTTCTTGGCTATTCGTTAAACTGAATTGTGGGTGTGGTGAGGGGTGTATTTATAGGCATTTTAAGGTTTGGGAAACTTTGCCCCTCCTGGTAGGAATGTATATCCCATACGTCACTAGCTCATGGACTCTTGCTAATATGAAAGAAATGAATTTATCAGGTAAGTTCTTACATAAATTATGTTTTTAATGAATTTCGAGAATGGTCCTGAGAAGCCAAATTTAGACAGAGTTGTGAAAAGGTGGTCCCATTGCACTGCATCGAAAGCTTTTTCAGCGTCTAGAGCTATTATTGCTGCGTTATATTTCAATCTATGCAATTTTTCAGGTTGACTCATAATTTCTTTAAAATATTCAATAATGATACATGCTTTTCGAATATTTACTACTGAACTTCTACCACTCATGAAGCCCACCTGATTGGGATGTATAATATTTCCCATGATATTTTTTAATCTTTCTGCGATTACAGTAGTCAATATCTTATAGTCTACATTAAGTAGAGAGATTGGCCTATATGAGTCCACCTTTTCAGGATCTCTTCCTTTTTTAAAAATCATAATTGTGACTGCTTTAGTAACATTCTTTGACATTGCGCCATTCTCTATATAATAATAATTGAATAAACGGGTCAGATGTGTAACGATTTCTTTATTTAATATTTTGTAAAATTCAGCTGGGATCTGGTCCGGTCCGGGAGCTTTATTTAATTGAATTTTATTGATCTCTCTACTTCCTCCTCTGTAATTGGTTGATTAATTTTTTTCGATTTCATCTATTGACAGGTTGGGGACAGTAATAGTTTCCCAGAATGATTCCTTCCTAATAGTATCTAACTTACATGCACTATAGAACTTTTGATAAGTTTGATAGAAAACCTCATTAATTTCTATTGAATTATGTATGGGTATATCAGCTACTCTTATTGTAGGTATTGTATTATTTTTCTTTTCAGACTTCACTAGTCTAGCTAGAAAACTGCCTGTTTTATTCCCAAATTTCATATATTTTGCTTTCTTTTTAATGTCCTCTCTTGTCGTTTCTCGAAGATAGAATAAGTCTCTCTCCCGTTTCACTTGAATGTTCTTAGACCAATTATTCTTTGAAGCACATTGAAGATATCTATTAAACATATTAGTTAATTGGTTAGTAAGTTGTTCCTCTCTCTCCTTTCTTTTTTTCCTGAATGTAGCCATAAAGCTTATTACTTCTCCCCTTAGTACAGCTTTAGCTGTTTCCTATAGAATTTCTAATTTATCTTCATATTCTCTATTTAGATTTAAGAAGATATGCCATTTTTCTTTTAGCATAGATACAAAGGATGAATTTTTAAGCATATATTTAGGGAAATAAAAGGAGTTTCTCTTATAGCTTCTGGAATTTATATAATCTAAAAACAGTTCAAGTGTAATAGGGGCGTGATCCGAAATTACAAAATCCTTTATATCAGCTTTAGATTCCATTCTAAGAACTGAGTCGGCTACTAAAAAGTAGTCAATTCTGGAAAGTGATGATAATGATTTGGATAAACAGGTGAAACCTTTAGCATCTGGGTACTGTAAACGCCAAATGTCAGATAGTTTAAGTGTTTTTTTAAATGTATGTAGAATTCTCATTTCCTTTGTTATTCTATAGTCCTTCCCTCTGCCTTTTGCACTTTTCCTGTCTATTGGAAATTTGGGTGTTAGATTGAAATCTCCAGCTATTATTAAATTTCTCTCTACATAATTCAACAGGAGGGCCTGTAGTTTCCCCCAAAATTCCGTATCCAAGTTATTGGGTCCATATACACTACATAGTGTGTATATCTTTCCCCTAATTTCTAATTGCATTATGAGATAACGTGCATTTTCATCTAATTTGACCTCTAAAATCTTATAATCCAGACTTTTACTTAACAAAATAATAACACCTTTCTTCCTCTCCATACATGGCGTGGCCAATACCTCTTTTACCCATTTAACTTTTAATTTAGCTAGTTCTACTGAGGATAATCTAACCTCTTGCAAAAATGCAATATCTGTATTGAGTTTTTTGAGATACTTTAGAATTGACTTCCTTTTAATTGGTGACACGATTCCCCCGACATTCCATGAAGTAAAATGCACTGACTGCTTTAAACCTGGAGCCATATTATTGATCTAGTATTCAATAGAGGTTTAGCCACCTCATTTTTCCCCCTAACTTTATTGAACCTATATATGTAGAGGAGATTGAGGACAGGACAAGGGGGGAAAAAAAAACATAACACAAAAACATAACCAAGAAAAATAAAAATCATTTAGCACCGCCTGGGTGTATATCATCATGTGTTTTTTCAGACTTTTTTAGCCAGATACTGTTTTGCCTCTTCACTATTCTGAAAGGATCTAAAACCCTCCTTGTCTCCTATCTTTAATATTGCGGGATACACTACAAAAGCTTGAATTCCTTTTTGAAGGAATTGTGAGCACAGTTGAGACATCACTTTCCTTTTATTAGAAGCTTCTATGGAATAATCCTGAAAAATAAGGATCTTCCTATCTTCGAGCATTAAGGGTTTTGAAAGTTGTTTGAAATGATTTAAAATTTCTAATTTACCTTTATAATTTAAAAATGTAGCTATTACAGGTCTAGAGAAAAATCTATTTGGCTGATCTTCTGTCTCAAGCTGCTTAATAGTTCCTATTCTGTGGACTCTTTCTACAATAATTTCTGAGCCATCACTTAACATTCCTAGCTGTTTTGGGATTTCCTTTGTAATTAATACTTCTAGGTCTAGTTTTACAAATTTTTCTGATATGCCAATGAATCTTAAATTATTCCTTCTTGATCTATCTTCAGCAATGTCAGCTCTTTCTTGTAATTTTGTAATTTGCCCTGTTAGAGTTTCAATTATATTGCTCTTAATACTCAATTGGTCTTCTAAATTAGAAATTCTGTTTTCTGCCTCGGCTAATCTTGATTTAAATTGTTTTACTTCGTTAGAGACCGCAGAAAGATCTAATCTTAGTGTATCAAACTGCGGCATCATTAATGCTGATATCTGGTTTATTAGCAGTTGAGTATCTATATTAACATTTGAGCTCAGGCTTTCCATGTTGTCTTGAGCTTGTTCATTAGTGTTTTTGTTCCTATTTCTCTCTCTATTTTTAACTGCCATAGTTATTGGTGATTTATCTTTTAAATTATGGACAAATCTGTCCATTTAAATCAGAAAACTCCCCTGGGATGGGGCTTACCTGTGTAAGTGAAAGAGTGATAGAAACACAAGGGTTGCAAAAAAAAAAAGTGGAAATTAGTTAAGGGTCAGCCAGCTACCTCTGACAAGTATGTGCAGAGTGAAAAGTGTTTGTGCCTATGGATGGTGGGAAATTTGCAACATCCAAAAAAAAAAAGTGTGTTGGAGTGAAAAACAAACAAACTGTGAGAGAGGAAAAAAAATAAAATAAATAAAACAATGTGCAAATACTATTACCGTGAAGAGGATATATGTGTGCCTTTAACACCAATTTATATTATATCTTTACAGCAGAGAGTTATCTAAATAGAAGAACCTGCTGATATCTAGCCTGGCTCTAATGATCTAGACTCTTATTTCCCTGCAAGCATATAACAGAAACCTCTTACAGGTGGAATTTATCCTAGGAGTCTTATTCTATGTGTGATCAGCGTAAGGTATTTAACTGAGACTGTGTAGTCTCTTTAATACAATATATAGACTCAAGAGTACATAGCGGGTTGTATGACAGATATTGCAGAAAAAAGAGAGTGTTAATACATTTCAACAATATACACAAGTAAAAAGAGAAAAGAAAAAAAGGAGCAGACCATATATATGACTAGATACCTACATACCAATGTTATCCTAGCCTATCCAATCTGAAGCCACTTTTCCTAAAATGTGAACACAGAATCACAACACCGTATATTTGTAACCTTTAGATCTGAAACCTCTATTCCAACACAACAATAGGATGACAACAATTAGTACGTCAGGTGACACCAACGTCACCAGAGTACTACTAAGAGGCGCCTAGGGCAGATATGACACAATATAAAATCTTCAATATAATACAATTTAGACAGAAATTACCATAGATGCTGTGAATGGTAAGATGCTGTACAAAGATAGATAAAGCAACAATATTAGGTGATCAATACAGGAATCCTAAATCCTAAAAGTTAAATGCAAAATTACAAAGGACAATTCCAAAGATAAATAAGGACCAGAGGATGATGATTATATGAATATATAGGAACTATATTAGTCCAGTATAAATGGTTAGTTTGTCAAGTCCAGCAAAGTCCAATTATTAATACCCAAAGGATATATATAGTAGGTAATGTTTCAAGAAAAAGTAGGCTGCTCCTCCAGAGTGTTATGCCAGGAACACAGGTAGAAAATATAATGTGTATATGCGGCAATAATATGAGGAACGGAATGGTATCCACCACCAGGTCAGTGTAGGCCTCTTCACTGGGGCTTTTTAAGAGGTATATACTGTTCAGTGCAACTAGAGTCTTTAAATCTCCACTATGTGGAAACCCAGTTCAGTCCATTAGCTCAATTTATTAGTGTGCAAAGAAGAATACTAGAGCAACTTTATACGGCAGTCTTTGGAGCGGGTTATATTAGTTTATTTCCCTTTATGTGCACAGCTTCACTGGGGTCTTATAAATCAGATACACTTTCCGCTCTCAATTCATTTACCAGACTTATATGCCACACATATCCTCTAAAACTTCCGCTCCCTTTACTGCTGGAGAATTTATACCTCTTTTCTATCAGCCTTATTTTATGTGGATTTGTCTTGCTGCCTGATATTTCTTTTGACGCCACTCAAAAATATTGTACCATATTTGGATAGATCACCCAGACTTTGTGCTCTATACTTTGTGAGGCACCTTGGTTTAAGTCCCTCAGTCAAATAAGTCAGATAGAGAGAACACTTATCTTTATATTTCATAAGCGTATACTCGTTTTCAGCTTGTTATCCACCTATAACCATTACTAAGTAAATGTGAGCCTCTTCACTGGGGCTTTTTAAGAGCTGTATGCTATTTGCTGTAACTAGGGCATTTAAATCTCCAGTATGTAAAAAACCAGGTTCAGCTTTTTCACTCAGTGTGTTAGTATGTAGTAGTAAATAACACAGCAGCTTTGTGCAACAGTCTTTCAAGAGGGATATGTTAGATTATTTTTATAATGTGTGCGGCTTCACTGGGGTCTTATAACTCAAGTATGCTTTCCACTCTCAGTTGATGCACATTTAACCTCCAGACTTACATGCAACACATATCCTCTAAATCTTCCATTCCCTTTGTTACTAGAGAATTCTGAACTTTTCCCTGGTGGCTTTACTTCTTTTAACACCACTAATAAATATTGCACTGTATTTACATAATTCACCCAGACTTTATGCTCTACATTTTGTATGTTGCCTTAGTTAGTCAAATTGAATAAGCACTTATATGTTGTATTTCAGTAATCGTTTCTTCGTTTTCTCGCCTTGTAGCTCACATGCGATAACATCCAAGAGGTGCTGCTTCTGCTACGAAGCTCCAAATGCAGCTGAGAAACTCGGAGTATCAATATACTCTTGTTCGTGCGCCTCCCCCAGGGTGTGATTTCCAACCTCGGCACCCGTCTTTCTCGGGTGTTCCACGCTGGCTTCTGGTGCTTGTGCCTGGCTTCAATAGCGGCCTAGGGCCTGGAACTGGTGGTTTGTGCTTTTCCTTGGACCGCGCATCTCACTTGCGCTCTGGTTTGCCGTGAGACCCGCCCACCGCGCATTACCAGTTTGTTGCTCTTCCTTTTGGCCTAGCAACAGCTCCAAGGATCTTTTCAAAGGTTCTCGGTGCCCTACTCTCTGTAATCAGAGAACAGGGTATTGCGGTATTTCCTTATTTGAGCGATATCTTGGTACTTGCTCAGTCTTTACATTCTGCAGAATCTCATACAAATCAACTTGTGTTGTTTCTTCAAAGACATGGTTGGAGGATCAATTTACCAAAGAGTTCCTTGATTCCTCAGACAAGGGTAACCTTTTTGGGTTTCCAAATAGATTCAGTGTCCATGACTTTGTCTCCAACAGAAAAGAGACGTCTGAAATTGGTTTCAGCTTGTCAAAACCTTCAGTCTCAATCATTCCCTTCGGTTGCTTTGTGCATGGAAATTCTAGGTCTCATGACTGCTGCATCGGACATGATCCCCTTTGCTTGTTTTCACATGAGACCTCTCCAGCTTTGTATGCTGAACCAATGGTGCAGGGATTATACAAAGATATCTCAATTAATATCCTTAAATCCCAATGTTCGATCTTCTCTGACTTGGTGGTTGGATCACCATCGTTTAATTCAAGGGGCCTCTTTCTCTTGTAAGATGTATCGAGTCCACGGATTCATCCTTTACTTGTGGGATATTCTCCTTCCCAACAGGAAGTGGCAAAGAGAGCACACAGCAGAGCTGTCCATATAGCTCCCCCTCTAGCTCCACCCCCCAGTCATTCTCTTTGCCGGCTCTAAGCAATCGGAAGGGTAAAGTGAATGTGGTGTTAGAATTGTAGTTTTTATTTTCTACAAGCAAGAGTTTGTTATTTTAAATGGTACCGGTGTGTACTATTTACTCTCTAGCAGAAAGTAGATGAAGATTTCTGCAGGGAGGAAGATGATTTTAGCAGGTTGTAACTAAAATCCACTGCTGTTCCCACACATGACTGAGGGGTACAAGAGAACTTCAGTTGGGGGGAACGGTTTGCAGGTTAGGCTGCAATAAGGTATGTTCAGTCATTTATTTCTAGATAAGACTGTGATAATGCTAGAAAAGACTGTTAATATCCCCATGAGGGAAGGGTAAGCTGTATTCAGAGACTAAGTATGGAATTTCAAGCTTACATAACAGGGCTAGTTTATGCTGGTTGACACTACTTCAGGGCAAACGGTTTTTATTGAAAATATCGTTTTTTTAGACACTTTGAAGGTTCCTTTGGGTTTCTTTCAGGGGTTGTTATCCACGTGGCTATTACTAAAACACATGGGAGTGTTTCTTTAGGCCTCACAAGCACCGGAGTGAGGTGGGAGGGGACTAATTTCACGCCTCAGATGCGCAGTTATTTTGACTAGAAGTTCAGGCTGTTTCACATGGAGGGTCCTGCTGCAGTTTGAGGGCCTATAAGAAGCTTTTTCCCCACAAATCTGGTTCCCAAGGGCAGGTAGGGCCACAGCAGAGCTGTGGCATGGTGCTGAAGTTTCTTTAACTGGTCTTTTGGCTTCTGTCGATCCGGTTTGGGCATTAAGGGGTTAATCGTTTATATTGCTAGTGGTGCAATCTTACTAATGCTTTAGGTACCTACTGTAAAAATTTCGAAAAGTTTGCTGCATTTTTTCACTGTTTTGCAAAATTGTGTGCCTTTTTATCTCTTAAAGGCACAGTAACGTTTTTTTCAAAGTGTGTTTTTACTTGATTAAAGTGATTTCCAAGCCTGTTTGTATTACTACTAGTCTGTTAAACATGTCTGACACCAAGGAAAATCCTTGTTCAATGTGTTTAGAAGCCATGGTGGAACCCCCCTCAGAATGTGTCCCACTTGTACTGATATGTCTATACACTTTAAAGAACATATTGTTGCACTTAAAAATGTGGCCCAAGATGATTCTCAGACAGAAGGTAACGAGGTTAGCCCCTCAACCTCTCCCCAAGTGTCACAACCAGTTACGCCCGCTCAAGCGACGCCTAGCACCTCTAGTGCGTCTAACTCTTTTACCTTGCAAGACTTGGTGGCAATTATGAATAATACCCTCTCGGTGTTCTTATCTGAACTGCCCGTGTTACCTGCAAAGCGTGATAGCTCAGTTTTAAGAACAGATAATGAGCATTCTGACGCTTTAGTAGCCGTATCCGATATACCCTCACAACACTCTGAAGTGGGGCGAGGGATGTGCTGTCTGAGGGAGAAACTTCCGATTCAGGAAAGGTTTCTCCTCAGACAGATTCAGATACGTTGGCTTTTAAATTTAAACTAGAACACCTCCGCTTATTGCTCAGGGAGGTATTAGTTACTCTGGATAACTGCGACCCTATGGTGGTTCCAGAGAAATTGTGTAAAATGGACAAGTACCTAGAAGTTCCTGTTTACACTGATGTGTTTCCGGTCCCTAAAAGGATTGCGGATATCGTTACTAGGGAGTGGGATAGACCAGGTATTCCCTTCGTTCCCCCTCCTGTTTTTAAGAAAATGTTCCCCATATCTAACCCCATGCGGGACTCGTGGCAGACGGTGCCTAAGGTGGAGGGGGCTGTTTCTTCACTTGCTAAACGCACAACTATACCAATTGAAGACAGTTGTGCTTTTAAAGACCCTATGGATAAAAAATTAGAGGGTTTACTTAAGAAAATTTTTGTTCAACAAGGTTTTCTTCTCCAACCTATTGCGTGCATTGTTTCTGTAACCACTGCAGCTGCTTTCTGGTTCGAGGCGCTGGAAGATGCGCTCCAGACGGAGACCTCATATGAGGACATTATGGACAGAATTAAGGCTCTTAAGCTGGCTAATTCTTTTATCACAGATGCCGCTTTCCAACTAGCTAAGTTAGCGGCAAATAATTCAGGTTTCGCCATTTTAGCGCGCAGGGCGCTATGGCTAAAGTCCTGGTCGGCCGATGTGTCGTCAAAATTCAAACTATTGAACATCCCTTTCAAAGGAAAGACCCTCTTCTGGCCTGAATTGAAAGAGATTTTTTCAGAAATCACTGGGGGAAAAGGCCATGCTCTCCCCCAGGACAAGTCCTTCAAGACAAAGAACAAACAAAATAATTTTTGTTCCTTTCGGAATTTCAGGAGCGGTCTCGCTTCATCCTCCCCTGCTGCAAAGCAAGAGGGTAACGCTGCACAACCCAGGGCAGCCTGGAAACCTTACCAGGGCTGGAACAAGGGTAAACAGGCCAAGAAGCCTGCAGCTGCCTCCAAGACAGCATGATGGAGTAGCCCCAGATCCGGGACCGGATCTAGTAGGGGGCAGACTCTCTCTCTTCGCTCAGGCCTGGGCAAGAGATGTACATGATCCCTGGGCCTTAGAGATTGTATCCCAGGGATATCTTCTAGAATTCAAGGACTCCCCTCCAAGGGGAAGGTTCCACATTTCTCGTCTGTCTTCAGACCAGACAAAGAAAGAGGCGTTCTTACGCTGTGTAGAAGACCTACATACAATGGGAGTGATCCACCCAGTTCCAATTGCGGAACAAGGGCTGGGTTTTTACTCAAACCTGTTTATGGTTCCAAAGAAAGAAGGAACTTTCAGACCAATCCTGGATCTCAAAATTCTAAACAAATTCCTCAGAGTCCCATCATTCAAGATGGAGACCATTTGGACAATCTTACCAATGATCCACGAGGGTCAATATATGACCACTGTGGATTTAAAGGATGCGTATCTGCACATTCCTATCCACAAAAATCATCACCAGTTTCTCAAGTTCGCCTTTCTGGACAAGCATTACCAGTTTGTGGCTCTTTCTTTTGGGTTGGCCACTGCTCCCATAATTTTCACAAAGGTGCTAGGGTCCCTTCTGGGGGTTCTAAGACCGCGGGGCATAGCAGTGGCACCTTATCTAGACGACATCTTAATTCAGGCGTTGACTTTCCAAAGAGCCAAGTCTCACACGGAAAACGTATTGGCATTTCTGAGGTCTCATGGGTGGAAGGTGAACATCAAAAAGAGTTCTCTCTCCCCCCTCACAAGAGTTTCCTTCCTAGGAACTCTGATACACTCGGTAGATATGAAGATATTTCTGACGGCGGTCAGAAAGTTAAAACTCTTAACTTGCCGAGTCCTTCATTCCATTCCTCGGCCATCTGTAGCTCAGTGCATGGAGACAATCGGACTAATGGTAGCGGCAATGGACAATAGTCCCTTTTGCACGGATACACCTCAGACCACTGCAACTATGCATGCTCAAACAGTGGAATGGGGATTATGCAGATTTGTCTCCTCAAATACAGCTGGACCAGGGGACCAGAGATTCTCTTCTCTGGTGGTTGACTCAGGATCACCTGTCTCATGGAATGTGTTTCCGCAGACCAGAGTGGATCATCGTAACGACCGACGCCAGTCTGTTGGGCTGGGGTGCAGTCTGGGACTCCCTGAAAACTCAGGGCTTATGGTCTCGGGAAGAAGCTCTTCTCCCGATAAACATTCTGGAACTGAGGGCGATATTCAACGCGCTTCAGGCATGGCCTCAGCTAGCTGCGGCCAAATTCATCAGATTTCAGTCGGACAACATCACGACTGTAGCTTACGTCAATCATCAAGGGGGAACAAGGAGTTCCCTAGCAATGACGGAGGTAACCAAAATAATCAGGTGGGCGGAGGATCACTCCTGCCATCTCTCAGCAATTCACATCCCAGGGACAGACAACTGGGAGGCGGATTTTCTAAGTCGTCAGACTTTTCACCCGGGGGAGTGGGAACTCCACCCGGAGGTATTTGCCCAGCTGACTCAGCTATGGGGCACTCCAGAATTGGATCTGATGGCGTCCCGTCAGAACACCAAACTTCCTCTTTACGTGTCCAGATCCCGGGATCCCCAGGCGGTGCTGATAGATGCTCTAGCAGCGCCTTGGTCCTTCAATCTGGCCTATCTTTTCCACCTTTTCCTCTCCTCCCTCGTCTGGTTGCCAGAATCAAGCAGGAGAGGGCTTTGGTGGTTCTGATAGCGCCTGCGTGGCCATGCAGGACCTGGTACGCAGACCTAGTGGACATGTCATCTGTCCCACTATGGACGCTACCAGTGAGGCAGGACCTTCTAATACAAGGTCCTTTCAAGCATCCAAATCTAATTTCTCTGCGTCTGACTGCTTGGAGATTGAACGCCTAATTTTATCAAAGCGTGGTTTCTCTGAGTCGGTTATTAATACTCTGATTCAGGCTAGAAAGCCTGTCACCAGGAAAATCTACCATAAGATTTGGCGAAAATATCTTTTTTGGTGTGAATCCAAAGGTTACTCATGGAGTAAGATTAGGATACCCAGGATATTGTCTTTTCTCCAAGAAGGATTGGAGAAAGGATTATCAGCTAGTTCCTTAAAAGGACAGATATCTGCTTTGTCTATTCTTTTCCACAAACGTCTGGCAGAGGTACCAGACGTTCAAACATTTAGTCAGGCTTTAGTAAGAATCAAGCCTGTTTATAGACCTGTGGCTCCGCCATGGAGTCTGAATTTAGTTCTTTCAGTTCTGCAAGGGGTTCCGTTTGAACCTTTACATTCCATAGATATTAAGCTTTTATCTTGGAAAGTTTTGTTTTTGGTAGCTATCTCTTCTGCTCGAAGAGTATCAGAGTTATCTGCTTTACAGTGTGATTCACCTTACCTGGTTTTCCATGCAAATAAGGTAGTTTTGCGTACCAAACCCGGTTTTCTTCCTAAGGTTGTGTCTAATAAGAATATTAACCAGGAAATTGTTGTTACTTCTCTGTGTCCTAATCCTTCTTCGAAGAAGGAACGTCTGTTAAACAATCTTGATGTGGTTTGTGCTTTAAAGTTCTATTTACAAGCAACTAAGGATTTCAGACAAACAACTTCATTGTTTGTTATCTATTCTGGTAAGAGGAGACGTCAGAAGGCAACTGCTACCTCTCTTTCCTTTTGGCTGAAAAGCATCATCCGTTTGGCCTATGAGACTGCTGGCCAGCAGCCTCCCAAAACAATTACTGCTCATTCTACCAGAGCAGTGGCTTCCACATGGGCTTTTAAAAATGAGGCTTCTGTTGAACAGATTTGTAAGGCAGCGACTTGGTCTTCGCTGCATACTTTTTCCAAATTTTACAAATTCGATACTTTTGCTTCTTCGGAGGCTATTTTTGGGAGAAAGGTTTTACAAGCAGTGGTGCCTTCCGTTTAAGGTACCTGTCTTGTTCCCTTCTTTCATCCGTGTCCTAAAGCTTTGGAATTGGTATCCCACAAGTAAAGGATGAATCCGTGGACTCGATACATCTTACAAGAGAAAACAGAATTTATGCTTACCTGATAAATTACTTTCTCTTGTGATGTATCGAGTCCACGGCCCGCCCTGGCTATTAAGTCAGGTAGTGTTTTTGTTTAAACTACAGTCACCACTGCACCCTATGGTTTCTCCTTTTTCTTCCTAACCTTCGGTCGAATGACTGGGGGGTGGAGCTAGAGGGGGAGCTATATGGACAGCTCTGCTGTGTGCTTTCTTTGCCACTTCCTGTTGGGAAGGAGAATATCCCACAAGTAAAGGATCAATCCGTGGACTCAATACATCACAAGAGAAAGTAATTTATCAGGTAAGCATAAATTCTGTTTTTGTTCGTCCAACCTGGTCTGTGATCTCAACAGATGCGAGTCTTTCAGGTTGGGGAGCTGTATGGGAATCTCTGACAGCGCAGGGGGGTTGGGAATCTCAGGAGGCGAGATTACCAATCAAAGTTTTGGAACTCAGTGCGATTTTCAGAGCTCTTCAGTTCTGGCCTCTTCTGAAGAGAGAATCATTTATTTGTTTTCAGACAGACAATGTCACAACCGTGGCGTATGTCAGTCATCAAGGTGGGACTCACAGTCCTCAGGCTATGAAAGAAATATCTCGGATACTGGTATGGGCGGAATCCAGCTCCTGTCTAATCTATGCGGTTCACATCCCAGGTATAGACAATTGGGAAGCGGATTATCTCAGTCGCCAGATGTTACATCCGGGCGAATGGTCTCTTCACCCAGAGGTATTTCTTCAGATTGTTCAAATCTGGGGACTTCCAGAAATAGATCTGATGGCTTCTCGTCTAAACAAGAAACTTCCCAGGTATCTGTCCAGATCCAGGGATCCTCAGGCGGAAGCGGTGGATGCGTTGTCACTTCCTTGGAATTATCAACCTGCTTATATCTTTCCGCCTCTAGTTCTTCTTCCAAAAGTGATTTCCAAAATCCTAATGGAGCGTTTGTTTGTACTGCTGGTGGCTCCAGCATGGCCACACAGGTTTTGGTATTTGGATCTCGTTCGGATGGCCAGTTGCCAACCTTGGACACTTCCGTTAAGGACAGATTTTCTATCTCAAGGCCCATTTTTCCATCAGGATTTCAAATTATTAAATTTGAAGGTATGGAGATTGAACGCTTAATACTTAGTCATAGCAGTGATTAATACTATGTTACAGGCTCGTAAATCTGTGTCTAGAAAGATTTATTACTGAGTTAGGAAGAATTACATTTCTTGGTGTTCTCATAAATTCTCTTGGCATTCTAGAATTTTACAGTTTCTTCAGGATGGTTTGGATAAGGGTTTGTCTGCAAGTTCCTTGAAAGGACAAATCTCTGCTCTTTCTGTTCTTTTTCACAGAAAGTTTGCTAATCATCCTGATATTCATTGTTTTGTACAGGCTTTGGGTCGTATCAAGCCTGTCATTAAGTCAATCTCTCCTCCTTGGAGTCTTAATTTGGTTCTGAGAGCTTTACAGGCTCCTCCGTTTGAACCTATGCATTCTCTGGATATTAAATTACTTTCTGAGAAATTGTTGTCCCTTCATTGTGTCCTAATCCTAAGAATTCTCTGGAGAGATCTTTACATTCTTTGGATGTAGTAAGCTCTTTGAAATATTATGTTGAAGCTACTAAAGATTTCAGAAAGACTTCTAGTCTATTTGTTATCTTTCTCCAACATAGGTGTGTCCGGTCCACGGCGTCATCCTTACTTGTGGGATATTCTCCTCCCCAACAGGAAATGGCAAAGAGCCCAGCAAAGCTGGCCATATAGTCCCTCCTAGGCTCCGCCTACCCCAGTCATTCTCTTTGCCGTTGCACAGGCAACATCTCCACGGAGATGGCTTAGAGTTTTTTTGGTGTTTAAATGTAGTTTTTGTTCTTCAATCAAGAGTTTGTTATTTTAAAATAGTGCTGGTATGTACTATTTACTCTGAAACAGAAAAGAGATGAAGATTTCTGTTTGTAAGAGGGAAATGATTTTAGCAACCGTTACTAAAATCGATAGCTGTTTCCACACAGGACTGTTGAGATGAAGTAACTTCAGTTGGGGGAAACAGTGGGCAGACTTTGCTGCTTGAGGTATGACACATTTCTAACAAGACTCGGTAATGCTGGAAGCTGTCATTTTCCCTATGGGAACCGGTAAGCCATTTTCTTAGTTTAAGTAAAAGAATAAAGGGCTTCATTAGGGCTTAAAAAACTGGTAGACATTTTTCTGGGCTAAAACGATTACTTTACTAAGTATATTTGGCAGATTATTACTTTTAATAGTTGTTAAATCTTGGGGATTGTTTTAATAAAAACGGCAGGCACTGTATTGGACACCTTTTTCACTGGGGGCCTTTTCTAGTCATAGACAGAGCCTCATTTTCGCGCCTCTAATGCGCAGTTGTTTTTGGAAAGCATGGCATGCAGATGCATGTGTGAGGAGCTAAGAACCACTGAAAAAGCTTATAGAAGGCATCATTTGGTATCGTATTCCCCTCTGGGCTTGGTTGGGTCTCAGCAAAGCAGATACCTGGGACTGTATAGGGGTTAAATGTAAAAACGGCTCCGGTTCCGTTATTTTAAGGGTTAAAGCTTTCAAATTTGGTGTGCAATACTTTTAAGGCTTTAAGTTACTGTGGTGAAATTTTGGTGAATTTTGAACAATTCCTTCATACTTTTTCACATATTCAGTAATAAAGTGTGTTCAGTTTAAAATCTAAAGGGACAGTAACGGTTTTATTGTAAAACGTTTTTTGTGCTTTGTTGACAAGTTTAAGCCTGTTTAACATGTCTGAACCATCAGATAACGATGTTCTATATGTATGAAAGCCAATGTGTCTCCCCATTTAAATATATGTGATATATTTGTGTCATAATGTCCAAACAAAGTAGGGATAATAATGCCATAGATATGATATTGCCCAAGATGATTCCTCTAATGAGGGGAGTAAGCATGGTACTGCATCATCCCCTTCTGTGTCTACACCAGTTTTGCCCACACAAGAGGCCCCTAGTACATCTAGTGCGCCAATACTTATTACCATACAACAATTAATGGCTGTAATGGATAATTCTATTGCATGCATTTTTTCCAAAATGCCTACTTATCAGAGAAAGCGTGATTGCTCTGTTTTAAACACTGAAGAGCAAGAGGACGCTGATGATATCTGTTCTGACATACCCTCACACCTATCTGAAGGGGCCAGGAGGGAGGTTTTGTCTGAGGGAGAAATTTCAGATTCAGGGAAAATTTCTCAACAAGCAGAACCTGATATTGTAACTTTTAAATTTAAATTACAACATCTCCACGCACTACTTAAGGAGGTATTATCTACTCTGGATGATTGTGACAATTTGGTCATTCCAGAGAAATTAGGTAAGATGGACAAGTTCCTAGAGGTTCCGGTGCCCCCCGATGTTTTTCCTATACCCAAGCGGGTGGCGGACATAGTAAATAAGGAGTGGGAAAGGCCCGGCATACCTTTTGTCCTCCCCCTATATTTAAGAAATTATTTCCTATAGTCGACCCCAGAAAGGACTTATAGCATACAGTCCCCAAGGTCGAGGGGGCGGTTTCTACTCTAAACAAACGCACTTCTATTCCTATAGAAGATAGTTGTGCTTTCAAGATCCTATGGATTAAAGGTTAGAGGGTTTGCTTAAAAAGATGTTTGTTCAGCAAGGTTACCTTCTACAACCAATTTCATGCATTGTTCCTGTCACTACAGCTGCGTGTTTCTGGTTCGAAGAACTAGAAAAGTCGCTCAATAAAGAATCTTCGTACGAGGAGGTTTTGGACAGAGTTCAAGCTCTTAAATTGGCTAACTCTTTTATTTTAGATGCCGCTTTGCAATTAGCTAGATTAGCGGCGAATAATTCAGGGTTTGCTATCGTGGCGCGCAGAGCGCTTTTGCTTAACATCCCTTTCAAGGGTAAAACACTGTTTGGCCCTGACTTGAAAGAGATTATTTCAGACATCACTGGGGGAAAGGGCCACGCCCTTCCTCTGGATAGGTCTTTTAAGGCTAAAAATAAGCCAAATTTTCGTCCCTTTCGCAGAAACGGACCAGCCTCAAATTCTACACCCTCTAAGCAAGAGGGTAATACTTCTCAAACCAAGCCAGCCTGGAGGCCGATGCAAGGCTGGAACAAGGGTAAGCAGGCCAAGTCACCTGCCACTGCTACCAAAACAGCATGAAGTGTTGGCCCCCGATCTGGGAAGGATCTGGTGGGGGGCAGACTTTCTCTCTTTGCTCAGGCTGGGGCAAGAGATGTTCAGGATCCTTGGGCGCTAGAAATAGTTTCTCAAGGTTATCTCCTGGAATTCAGGGAACTACCCCCAAGGGGAAGGTTCCACGGGTCTCAATTATCTTCGAACAGGTATTCTTACACTGTGTAGAAGACCTGTTAAGCATGGGAGTGATTCATCCTGTGCCATTAGGAGAACAAGGGATGGGTTTTTACTCCAACCTGTTCATAATTCCCAAAAAAGAGGGAACATTCAGACCTATTTTAGATCTCAAGATTCTAAACAAGTTTCTAAGGGTTTCATCGTTCAAAATGGAAACCATTCGAACGATCCTTCCTACCATCCAGGAAGGTCAATTCATGACCACGGTGGACTTAAAGGATGCGTACCTACGTATTCCTATCCACAAGGAACATTTTCGGTTCCTAAGGTTCGCCTTTCTGGACAAGCATTACCAGTTTGTGGCACTTCCATTCGGATTAGCCACTGCTCCAAGGATTTTCACAAGGGTACTAGGGTCCCTTCTAGCGGTGCTAAGACCAAGGGGCATTGCAGTAGTACCTTACTTGGACGACATCCTGATTCAAGTGTCGTCTCTGTCAAAAGCAAGGGCTCATATGGACATTGTCCTAGCCTTTCTCAGATCTCACAGGTGGAAAGTGAACATAGAAAAAAGTTCTCTGTCCCCGTCAACAAGAGTTCCCTTCTTGGGAACAATAATAGTTTCCTTAGAAATGAAGGTTTTTCTGACAGAGGCCAGAAAATCAAAACTTCTAAGCTCTTGTCAGGTACTTCATTCTGTTCTTCTTCCTTCCATAGTGCAGTGCATGGAAGTAATAGGTTTGATGGTTGCGGCAATGGACATAGTTCCTTTTGCACGAATTCATCTAAGACCATTACACCTGTGCATGCTCAGACAGTGGAATGGGGATTATACAGACTTGTCTCCGACGATACAAGTAGATCAAATAACCAGAGATTCACTCCGTTGGTGGCTGACCCTGGACAACCTGTCACAGGGAATGAGCTTCCGCAGACCAGAGTAGGTCGTTGTCACGACCGACGCCAGTCTGGTGGGCTGGGGCGCGGTCTGGGAACCCCTGAAAACTCAGGGTCTATGGTTTCGGGAAGACTCTCTTCTCCCGATAAACATAATGGAACTGAGAGCGATATTCAATGCTCTCAAGGCTTGGCCTCGACTAGCAAAGGCCAAATTCATAAGGTTTCAATCAGACATCATGACAACTGTTACATATATCAACCATCAGGGGGTAACAATGAATTCCCTGGTGATGGAGGAGCATCCGGGGGAGTGGGAACTCCATCTGGAAATCTTTGCCCAAATAACTCAATTATGGGGCATTCCAGACATGGTTCTGATGGCCTCTCGTCAGAACTTCATGGTCCCTTGTTACGGGTCCAAATCCAGGGATCCCAAGGCGACTCTATTGGATACAATAGTAGCACCTTGGATCTTCAACCTAGCTTATGTATTCCCACCGTTTCCTCTCATTCCCAGGCTGGTAGCCAGGATCAATCTGGAGAGGGCTTCGGTGATCTTGATAGTTCCTGTGTGGCCACGCAGGACTTGGTATGCAGACCTGGTGAATGTGTCATCGGCTCCACCATGGAAGCTACCTTTGAGACAGGACCTTCTTATTCAGGGTCCATTCGAACATCCGAATCTGGTTTTCCTCCAACTGACTGCTTGGAGTTTGAACGCTTGATTTTATCAAAGCGTGGGTTTTCAGATTCTGTAATAGATACTCTTATTCAGGCTAGAAAGCCTGTAACTAGAAAAATTTACCATAATATATGGAAAAAATATATCTGTTGGTGTGAATCTAAAGGATTCCCATGGAACAAGATAAAAATTCCTAAGATTCTTTCCTTTCTACAAGAAGGTTTGGAGAAAGGATTTTCTGCGAGTTCTCTGAAGGGACAGATCTCTGCTTTATCTGTTTTACTTCACAAAAGGCTGGCAGCTGTGCCAGACGTTTAAGCGTTTGTTCAGGATCTGGTTAGAATCAAGCCTGTTTACAGACCTTTGACTCTTCCCTGGAGTCTTAATCTAGTTCTTTCAGTTCTTCAAGGGGTTCCGTTTGAACCCTTACATTCCGTAGATATTAAGTTATTATCTTGGAAAGTTTTGTTTTAGGTTGCAATTTCTTCCGCTAGAAGAGTTTCTGAGTTATCTGCTCTGCAGTGTTCTCCGCCCTATCTGGTCCATGCAGATAAGGTGGTTTTACGTACTGAGCCTGGTTTTCTTCCGAAGGTTGTTTCCAACAAAAACATTAACCAGGAGATAGTTGTACCTTCTTTGTGTCCGAATCCAGTTTCATAGAAGGAACGTTTGTTACACAATTTGGACGTTGTCCGTGCTCTAAAATTCTATTTAGAGGCTACTGAAGATTTTAGACAAACATCTTCTTTGTTTGTTGTTTATTCTGGTTAAAGGAGAGGTAAAAAAGCAACTTCTACCTCTCTTTCCTTTTGGTTTAAAAGCATCATCAGATTGGCTTTTGAGACTGCCGGACGGCAGCCTCCTGAAAGTATCACAGCTCACTCCACTAGGGCTGTGGCTTCCACATGGGCCTTCAAGAATGAGGTTCCTGTTGACCAAATTTTTTAAATTATATACTTTTGCTTCTTCGGAGGCTATTTTTGGGAGAAAGGTTTTGCAAGCCGTGGTGCCTTCCGTTTGGGTGACCTGATTTGCTCCCTCCCTTCATCCGTGTCCTAAAGCTTTGGTATTGGTTCCCACAAGTAAGGATGACGCCGTGGACCGGACACACCTATGTTGGAGAAAACAGAATTTATGCTTACCTGATAAATTACTTTCTCCAACGGTGTGTCCGGTCCACGGCCCGCCCTGGTTTTTTAATCAGGTCTGATGAATTATTTTCTCTAACTACAGTCACCACGTTACCATATGGTTTCTCCTATATATATTTCCTCCTGTCCGTCGGTCGAATGACTGGGGTAGGCGGAGCCTAGGAGGGACTATATGGCCAGCTTTGCTGGGCTCTTTGCCATTTCCTGTTGGGGAGGAGAATATCCCACAAGTAAGGATGACGCCGTGGACCGGACACACCGTTGGAGAAAGTAATTTATCAGGTAAGCATAAATTCTGTTTTTCTGGTTCTAGGAAAGGTCAGAAGGCTTCTGCCATTTCTTTGGCGTCTTGGTTAAAGTCTTTGATTCATCATGCCTATGTGGAGTCGGGTAAATCCCCGCCTCAAAGGATTACGGCTCATTCTACTAGGTCAGTTTCTACTTCCTGGGCTTTTAGGAATGAAGCTTCTGTTGATCAGATTTGCAAAGCAGCAACTTGGTCTTCTTTGCATACTTTTACTAAATTCTACCATTTTTATGTTTTTTCTTCTTCAGAAGCAGTTTTTGGTAGAAAAGTACTTCAGGCAGCTGTTTCAGTTTGATTTTTCTGCTTATAGTTTCAGTTTACACTGTTGACACACCAGTTCAGTTTTTCATTATAAGATTAAAACTTTTTGATTTGGGTTGTGGATTAGTTTTTTCAGCAGATTTGGCTGTCTTTATTTTTATTTTATTTTTATTTATTTTTTTTATAAATATTTTTCTTTATTAAATAGAAATTCACCGTACAGTAGGATTGATATAACAGTACATCAAAACATATCTTATAACAAAATATAGCTGTATGCATGGTTGACGGAAACATACATTTCACTCATTGAAATATTCAGAAACATTAGAACTGGTGTGTCAACAGTGTATATTCACATAATAGCTAATATAGGAAAGAAAAGAAAAATCAGATATCGGGCATTATATGGCCCTAGGGAAGGAGCAAATAGAATGTGAGCCAACAGGGCCCACGTACTAATTTTCCAGACAACTTGATAAATAGGGGTTATACACATCTCCCTCATATAGAGGGTAAAGAATGAGATAAAGAGAAAAGAAAAAAAAGGGGGGGGAGGAAGAGAAAAGGAGAGAGAGAAGAGAGAGAGAGAAAAAAAAGGGGGGGAGGGGGAAGGGAGGAGTGAGGGAAGGAGGCGGAATGGGGAAGGGGCTGCATGAACTCTCTCCTCTCATTTCAGGAGTAGATTGCGCTGCTGGTGGGTCTCATTTATCGGAGTTCAAACCAGTCAGACCACGTCTCCCAGTAAGAGTCCAGGGTATTATTCTCTCCGGCGACATATCTCTCCATGGTAGCGAAGTGATTTATCACATCACAAATCTCATTTAGATTTGGAGGCTCTGTCTGTTTCCAAGCCCGAGCTATGCACAGTTTGGTCGCTGCCAGGCCGTAAATTAAGAACTTCTTGGTGTTCAAGGAAAAGGATCTCGGAAGAATGTGGAGCAAAGCTATCTCTGGTGTCAAGTGGACATCCAGGTTCATGGAGCTAAGTAATAATTCAACCTCTCTCCATAGGGAAGTGACCTTCGGACAGCTCCACTACACATGAAGGTCGGAGCCCTCACGGTTACACCGTCTCCAGCCCTCTCTGGTGGAGGACGGGTACATGGCTGCCAATCGGGTTGGGACTCTATACCACTTCAACACCCCTTTCATATATGTCTCAAAGACTGTGACACAATGGAGCGTCTTTTTAATAAGAGTAATTGCATAAGCAAGGTCGCCCTCAGAAATGGAAATGTTGAGCTCACGACACCAGGCACGTATCTGCCACGGCACACCCGGTGTACAGTCATTAAGAAGCGTGGTGTAGTAGAAACGAAATGGGACGGGATCTCAGTCCTCCTATACACCACCTAGATTCCCACCCTGTTTTCCCTCTGAGGGATGTCATGGAGAATCTCCTTGCCTTGACAATACTGAGCACTCTGAAGCTCTCAAAGCGGAACCATAGCGGGTTTTCCCCTCTGGGTCCCGCTAAATGTGAGTGGCTGTCTTTATTTTATCCCTCCCTCTCTAGTGATTCTTGCGTGGAAGTTCCACATCTTGGGTATCTGCTATCCCATACGTCACTAGCTCATGGACTCTTGCCAATTACATGAAAGAAAACATAATTTATGTAAGGGAAGTATTGGATTCTTATTGGTGCGCAAAATACCCCTTGCACAAACACCTATCTGCTCCCAAAAACAGATAGAAAAATAGACAAGGACAATTTTTTATAGTTTGGTGTAAGTGCGCTGCCAGCAACAGGGGGTTAATACATAACTGGAAAAGGCATATGTTAACTAGAATCAAAGTAAAAAGTCAATCTATCAAACAATGAATAAAATATAAATATTTATTATACTAAACACAAATAGTTCAAATATACAGATATCTAACCGGTCAAATTTATATATAAAAAATTCTTATAGAATAAAATAAGCAAACCTATGATATATATATATATATATATATATATATATATATATATATATATATATATATATAATGGGTTAAAAAATGCAGTGCTACTACATCTAATAACATAAATATGATATAGTGACAGAAATATAAGCGGTGCACCAATGGGGGATTATTGGAATCCTGATATGATATGTCACCAATCCACCTTATACGTAAAATATAACATTGGTATCATGTGCGTTAATTGTTGCACAAAAGTCCTAACAAAGTTAAGATGTGGGATAGATTCGTTGGTTTTATAAATATAATCGTTTTGTCATAAAAGGCTTGTCCCAATGTTTTTGCTAGTTATCCTTTGGGTGTATGTTCCTGTGTGCTTTTCTCTTTATTTTTACTGTTTACAGGGTGCCCAGTTTTAACAAGGCATAATAGTTTGTAGATGGATCGTGTGTTGCACTCGCACTATCGGCTACTTTACCTCTAGGTGCCTGTCTGTCCGTTTGTGGGTATGTGTCATCCACTCACCGTCTGGCACAGGTAACTTTGCAGCCCCACGGATAGTTGGTGACATCACACGTTTGTCCGTCTTCTTCAAAAAGTAGATCCGTCCCAGTAGGGAAAACTTCAACTCTGCGCAGAGCGTGTATGTTACTTGTAGTTGAAAAAGAAGTGCCAATGCAATCCTTTGCAATCCTCCGTTCTTTTAGGTTTGTTATGTTGGACAAAGTGTAATTTATGTCCGTGATGCAACCATCAACGCGTTTCACCACTTGTCGTGGCTTTCATCATTCCTCCTAGATATTGTAATACTAGTTATCATCTGCCATCACTGACCTATTTGGTCCACTCATTATCTGGGAATAAAGTCACAAAAAAGAAGCAGCACCAGCCAATAGTCTCCAACAGATTTATTTGTGCAGTATGCACAGTTAGCAGCCAGACCAACAAACAGCAACGTTTCGGACTTAGTCCTTAATCATGCATAGTTACACCTGGAGATAATGCAGCTTAAATACACCTGTAAACCACACCCATTCCTATATACATCTTTGACATACTGAATGTTAGCACCATCTAGTGGTCATATACAAAACTTTTTTAACAGAATATAAAAAGTCAGGTTAAACACATATTGCTCCTAACAAATCTGGAACAAATTTCAAACATATTGCACAAATTAAAAACTTTTTTAAGGCAACCAATGAATATTACACTCTAGAGACATAGAGACCAATCCAGTTCTCTATTCATACCCTTTGGATGCATGGTATCTAGTCTATTGATCCAATAGGCCTCCCTAATTTTTAGTCTCTTAGCTCTATTACCACCCCGCCTCAGGTGTCCTACTTGTTCTAATATCTGGAATCTCAATTGAGTCAAACTGTGACCCACGGACAAGAAGTGGTTGGCCACAGGGGCATCTAATTTTTCTGTTCTGATACTACTCTTGTGTTGGGTCATTCTTTCACGTACTGTACGGGTGGTCTCACCCACATACCCCATTCCACAAGGACATTTAATATAGTATACAGCAAAATCTGTGTTACATGTAAAGTGCCCCCTAATCTCAAATATTTTCCCTGTTCCAGGATGGCTAAAGAAAGGCCCCTTAATCATGTTATTACAATGTGAACAGCCAAGGCAAGGAAAGCAGCCCAGATTTTTACTTCCAATGTACTTCTGAACCATTGTCTTAGATGGACCAATGTCAGCATGAACTAACAGGTCTTTCAAATTTCTACCTCTCTTAAATGCAGGCATAGGTGGCTCTTTAAACTCAGGTACATTAGGGTTGTATGTTTTCAAAATGTGCCAATGTTTAGAGATGATCCTATTTATCTTATTACTCAATTTAGAATACTGACTCACAAAAATTAATCTGTTAGGCCTTTCCTTCTTTTTGACCTCTTCCTGTGGCAGTAAAACCTGTCTAGGGATTGCCTTTACATTTTCAATCTCTTTTCGAATAAGAGTTGCTGGATAACCCCTAACCTTAAAACGGTCACCCATCTCTTCCAGTCTCTGTTCCACAGGACCTGTGTCAGAGACAATCCTTTTTACCCTAAGGAGTTGACTTCTTGGAAGTGACCTAATCAAGGACGGGGGATGCATGCTATTGTAGTGAAGAAGCTTAAATTTAATGTGACAAGTAGACCCTGGTTACTTTTGAGTACCCTGGTATCAAGGAACACAACACTCTCCTCACTACAAACCAGCTTAAATTTAATGTGACAAGTAGCAGAGTTAAGTTCATTCACAAATTCTTCAAGGGTTCCAATGTCGCCCAACCACACGCCAAAAATATAGTCTATATAGCGCCACCAAGTGGCAGCATATTTTAAAAATAATGGATTATTATAGACAAAGTACTCCTCATACATATTCATGTATATATTGCCGTATTTAGGGGCGACATTGGAACCCATAGCTGTGCCCTGGAGCTGCAAATAATAATGATCCTCAAAAAGAAAATAATTGCACCTCAGGATAATATTCAATAGTTGCAAGATAAATTCCCTATGTTGGGTATTGTATCTCTCATCCTGACACATGATCTTATTTACAGCGCCAATGCCAGCTTCATGTGAAAATAAATACCATGATATCACAAGAATGAAACAAATGTGAAATAAATGTGATAAAATAATAAAGTCTGCCAGCTTCATGTGTGATGGATGTATATAATTAAGTGACATCCAAACTAAAGAGGATTCCTTTAGTATTCTCAATTGGTACACTCTGTAATTTTTTCAAAAAGTCAACTGTATCCTTAATAAAGGAACTAGAGTTAACATATGGTCTTAAAGATTTATCCAAAAAGATAGATGCATTTGCTAGTAAAGAACCCATCCCTGCCACTATAGGGCGGCCCGGAGGGGCCGTGGCACTCTTATGTACCTTGGGGAGAGTGTAAAGGACAGGGGTAATATCCTCTGTATTTAAAAGGAACTGTTCAGTATCTTTGTCAATAATGCCTAATTTACCTGCTCTCTGTACATAGAATGTAATTTCCTTTTTGATTTTAAAAAAGGGATTATAATCTAACCTTTGGTATACATCTGTATCAGACAATTGAGAATAAATTTCATTAACATAGTACTGCTTATCAAGGAGCACTGTGGCTCCACCCTTATCGGCCCCTTTAATGACCAATGATTTATTGTTCCTAAGTTTATCTAATGCCTCTTTCTCATATATAGACAAACTACCCCTTTTATCCTTATTCTCTTTATGCATCTGCCTATGTTTACAAAGTGTCAGCACATCTCTTTCTACCAATTTCATAAATATTTGTACCCCTGCATTAACTTGTGCTGGTGTAAAGGTGCTTTTTTTAGTTAACCCCAAACTTTTCAAATTTAGCATCTGATTTTGTGAGCACACAGAAGTCTGACCTCTGATACCACATTCAGAAATGTCTGCAAAAAAACTTTTTAATTTTACTAATCTGAAGAAACGATACAGATCTTTACGAATTGCAAAAGTATCAAAGTCCTGTTGTGGACAAAATGACAGTCCTTTACCAAGTAGTGACAGTTCATCATTAGAAAGGGATACCTGACTGAGGTTCATCAAGGTTTGTTGCCCCTGCGGGTCATCACCCGCTTCTCTTCTGCCGATGCAGTCTTCTTCTTGGACACCGCTGTTTTTCTTACCCCGGTGGCGTCTGCCCCCTCTGCGGCAACGTGAGCCTCCATATCGGAGTCCCCCGAAGCTGAGCCAGATGAAGAGTCCTGAGTGCTGGAGCGACCGCTCATCCTGCGCGCACGCCTGCGCCTGTAACCGGAAGTGCCACCGGAAGTACCCCCGGTACGTCTACCGGACTCCCCGGACCAACGATACACAGTTCCGGACACATAGTCCTCTTCATCCCTGGCGAACTTGGTCTTTTTTCTTTCCTGGATCACCCCTTTCAACTCAGTCAGTTGAAGTTCAAGCGAGGAGGTAAGTTTATCCAAATCTTCAATAGATAAATTGTTAGCCAATTCAGCCTTCATACCTTCAATTTGATGTTTTTGGCTCTCAGTCTCCATCTGGAGATATTCAACAGTGAGGACAATCAAATCAAATGAACACTTATTTAACACCCTTTCAAACTTTTGACAGTACTCAAGGTTATCTTTCATGAGAGTAGGGCGAGTGCTCATACGAAGCCCCCTGGGAATACGTTTCACTCGATGATACTCAGCCAGAGTCACAGCATGTAGTTCAAAGGCAACATGTTTCTTTTGCAAATATTCAAGCTTCTTACTGATAGATTGGGTGGGTGAAGATTTTAAAAAGTCTCTGGAGCCACGGATCAATGTAGTAATCCGTGCAGCCTCCAAATCTGTATACCCAAAGGTCTTTGGCTCTGTATTTTCCACATTCTGTTCCATGGTCACTCAGTGCAAGGAAAAGTGCATAAACAAATAACACAACGAACCAAGAATCCAGCACTAGAAAGTGAAAAGGTGTGCACGCTTCAAGAATACTGCACTGTATTCCATATACAAATAAAGTCACAAAAAAGAAGCAGCACCAGCCAATAGTCTCCAACAGATTTATTTGTGCAGTATGCACAGTTAGCAGCCAGACCAACAAACCGCAACGTTTCGGACTTAGTCCTTAATCATGCATAGTTACACCTGGAGATAATGCAGCTTAAATACACCTGTAAACCACACCCATTCCTATATACATCTTTGACATACTGAATGTTAGCACCATCTAGTGGTCATATACAAAACTTTTTTAACAGAATATAAAAAGTCAGGTTAAACACATATTGCTCCTAACAAATCTGGAACAAATTTCAAACATATTGCACAAATTAAAAACTTTTTTAAGGCAACCAATGAATATTACACTCTAGAGACATAGAGACCAATCCAGTTCTCTATTCATACCCTTTGGATGCATGGTATCTAGTCTATTGATCCAATAGGCCTCCCTAATTTTTAGTCTCTTAGCTCTATTACCACCCCGCCTCAGGTGTCCTACTTGTTCTAATATCTGGAATCTCAATTGAGTCAAACTGTGACCCACGGACAAGAAGTGGTTGGCCACAGGGGCATCTAATTTTTCTGTTCTGTTACTACTCTTGTGTTGGGTCATTCTTTCACGTACTGTATGGGTGGTCTCACCCACATACCCCATTCCACAAGGACATTTAATATAGTATACAGCAAAATCTGTGTTACATGTAAAGTGCCCCCTAATCTCAAATCTTTTCCCTGTTCCAGGATGGCTAAAGAAAGGCCCCTTAATCATGTTATTACAATGTGAACAGCCAAGGCAAGGAAAGCAGCCCAGATTTTTACTTCCAATGTACTTCTGAACCATTGTCTTAGATGGACCAATGTCAGCATGAACTAACAGGTCTTTCAAATTTCTACCTCTCTTAAATGCAGGCATAGGTGGCTCTTTAAACTCAGGTACATTAGGGTTGTATGTTTTCAAAATGTGCCAATGTTTAGAGATGATCCTATTTATCTTATTACTCAATTTAGAATACTGACTCACAAAAATTAATCTGTTAGGCCTTTCCTTCTTTTTGACCTCTTCCTGTGGCAGTAAAACCTGTCTAGGGATTGCCTTTACATTTTCAATCTCTTTTCGAATAAGAGTTGCTGGATAACCCCTAACCTTAAAACGGTCACCCATCTCTTCCAGTCTCTGTTCCACAGGACCTGTGTCAGAGACAATCCTTTTCACCCTAAGGAGTTGACTTCTTGGAAGTGACCTAATCAAGGACGGGGGATGCATGCTATTGTAGTGAAGAAGAGTGTTGCAATCTGTTGCTTTCTTATGTAGATCCACTACAAGACCCTGGTTACTTTTGAGTACCCTGGTATCAAGGAACACAACACTCTCCTCACTACAAACCAGCTTAAATTTAATGTGACAAGTAGCAGAGTTAAGTTCATTCACAAATTCTTCAAGGGTTCCAATGTCGCCCAACCACACGCAAAAAATATCATCTATATAGCGCCACCAAGTGGCAGCATATTTTAAAAATAATGGATTATTATAGACAAAGTACTCCTCATACATATTCATGTATATATTGGCGTATGTAGGGGCGACATTGGAACCCATAGCTGTGCCCTGGAGCTGCAAATAATAATGATCCTCAAAAAGAAAATGATGTCACTTCATTATATACATCCATCACACATGAAGCTGGCATTGGCGCTGTAAATAAGATCATGTGTCAGGATGAGAGATACAATACCCAACATAGGGAATTTATCTTGCAACTATTGAATATTATCCTGAGGTGCAATTATTTTCTTTTTGAGGATCATTATTATTTGCAGCTCCAGGGCACAGCTATGGGTTCCAATGTCGCCCCTACATACGCCAATATATACATGAATATGTATGAGGAGTACTTTGTCTATAATAATCCATTATTTTTAAAATATGCTGCCACTTGGTGGCGCTATATAGACGATATTTTTGGCGTGTGGTTGGGCGACATTGGAACCCTTGAAGAATTTGTGAATGAACTTAACTCTGCTACTTGTCACATTAAATTTAAGCTGGTTTGTAGTGAGGAGAGTGTTGTGTTCCTTGATACCAGGGTACTCAAAAGTAACCAGGGTCTTGTAGTGGATCTACATAAGAAAGCAACAGATTGCAACACTCTTCCAACCACTTCTTGTCCGTGGGTCACAGTTTGACTCAATTGAGATTCCAGATATTAGAACAAGTAGGACACCTGAGGCGGGGTGGTAATAGAGCTAAGAGACTAAAAATTAGGGAGGCCTATTGGATCAATAGACTAGATACCATGCATCCAAAGGGTATGAATAGAGAACTGGATTGGTCTCTATGTCTCTAGAGTGTAATATTCATTGGTTGCCTTAAAAAAGTTTTTAATTTGTGCAATATGTTTGAAATTTGTTCCAGATTTGTTAGGAGCAATATGTGTTTAACCTGACTTTTTATATTCTGTTAAAAAAGTTTTGTATATGACCACTAGATGGTGCTAACATTCAGTATGTCAAAGATGTATATAGGAATGGGTGTGGTTTACAGGTGTATTTAAGCTGCATTATCTCCAGGTGTAACTATGCATGACTAAGGACTAAGTCCGAAACGTTGCTGTTTGTTGGTCTGGCTGCTAACTGTGCATACTGCACGAATAAATCTGTTGGAGACTATTGGCTGGTGCTGCTTCTTTTTTGTGACTTTATTTGTATATGGAATACAGTGCAGTATTCTTGAAGCGTGCACACCTTTTCACTTTCTAGTGCTGGATTCTTGGTTGGTTGCATTATCTGAGAATAGGTGTAGAACCTTATCTTTTGGGGCCAACCGTTTAAATAAATAATAATAGAGGGGCACTTTTAATATTTTTGAATACATTTTTGAATATATTATTTATATATATTTTTAATTTGTCTAATATTATCTACCAGTGGGTACTATTATTGCTAGAATCAGACATATATAGGAGTGCATTACATAATGAATCACCTATTAGATCCATGTAACACGTCTTATTTAACGTACAAATGTGTACATATATCACATGAGGTATTTTTATTTAGGTCTTAGAATAGATCTCTATAGAAAATGTAAATCAACAAAAATTGAATAATATTTGGAACATCATTATTCGTTCTCAATCCACTATATATAATTTTTATATTTTTAATTTCTAGCTGTTTTTATAATTAACGTTTTAGTTTTATTATTTTCTATTATTATTATTATTTTTATTTTTATAATTGTAAATAAGAATGTTACTATTATTTATAAGGATGGTCACAACAGAGTCATATACCTTCCACCTTAACAAAAATTCACCAATTCCACCTTAACAAAACAAATCATTGAGAAAGAGGCTTAATTGCTGAACCAATCAAGGACCACCAACAGATTTAAATAGACAACACTTAGTCCACTAAAACCATCTTTAGAAAGCCACATCAAGTGGTGAAACACGTTGATGGTTTCATCACAGACATAAATTACACTTTGTCCAACATAACAAACCTAAAAGAACGGAGGATTGCAAAGGATTGCATTGGCACTTCTTTTTCAACTACAAGTAACATACACGCTCTGCACAGAGTTGAAGTTTTCCCTACTGGGACGGATCTACTTTTTGAAGAAGACGGACGAGCGTGTGACGTCACCAACTATCCATGGGGCTGCAAAGTTACCTGTGCCAGACGGTGAGTGGATGACACATACCCACAGACAGGCACCTAGAGGTAAAGTAGCCGATAGTGCGAGTGCAACACACGATCCATCTACAAACTATTATGCCTTGTTATAACTGGGCACCCTGTAAACAGTAAAAATAAAGAGAAAAGCACACAGGAACATACACCCAAAGGATAACTAGCAAAAACTTTGGGACAAGCCTTTTATAACACGTTTTAGAATACGTTTTGACAAAACGATTATATTTATAAAACCAACGAATCTATCCCACATCTTAACTTTGTTAGGACTTTTGTGCAACAATTAACGCACATGATACCAATGTTATATTTTACGTATAAGGTGGATTGGTGACATATCATATCAGGATTCCAATAATCCCCCATTGGTGCACCGCTTATATTTCTGTCACTATATCATATTTGTTATTAGATGTAGTAGCACTGCATTTTTTAACCCATTGTATTTATATATCATAGGTTTGCTTATTTTATTCTATATAAGAATTTTTTATATATAAATTTGACCGGTCAGATATCTGTATATTTGAACTATTTGTGTTTAGTATAATAAATATTTATATTTTATTCATTGTTTGATAGATTGACTTTTTACTTTGATTCTAGTTAACATATGCCTTTTCCAGTTACGTATTAACCCCCTGTTGCTGGCAGTGCACTTACACCAAACTATAACATTTTTTCCTTGTATAATTTATGTAAGAACTTACCTGATAAATTAATTTCTTTCATATTGGCAAGAGTCCATGAGGCCCACCCTTTGTTTGTGGTGGTTATGATTTTTTTTGTATAAAGCACAATTATTCCTATTCCTTGTTGATGCTTTCGCTCCTTTCTTATCACCCCACTTCTTGGCTATTCGTTAAACTGAATTGTGGGTGTGGTGAGGGGTGTATTTATAGGCATTTTGAGGTTTGGGAAACTTTGCCCCTCCTGGTAGGATTGTATATCCCATATGTCACTAGCTCATGGACTCTTGCCAATATGAAAGAAATGAATTTATCAGGTAAGTTCTTACATAAATTATGTTTTTTATTAGTATTAACACAGACACAATCTATTTCTAGAAACAATTTTCTCTAGCACTATTAAATTTACAGATCCACCTTCTATTTTTCTTCAAAGGTTTAAGCATTGTTTGCGCTTTTACTCCTAAATCACCTTTGTTTTCTTTTCTCTACCTAACACAAGGTATTTATAGGGGGAATATCATAGGAGTCAAAGCTTACCCAAATTGCAGCGCAAGAAAGATTTTACACGTTTATTTTCATTGCTACCATAACCAACCTAGTGCTATAGAGGGTTAATAGCTAATGTATGTTAGGAAGAATTAAAAACATGATTTCATAATTGCCGAAATAATTTTCCTAAGCTTTTTGAGCCACATCATTTTTGTCTTCTTTCCTGTAAATACTATGGGGCCCATTTATCAAGCTCCGGATGGAGCTTGAGGGCCCGTGTTTCTGGCGTGCCTGCAGGCTCGCCAGAAACGCCAGTTATGAAAGACCGCTACTCCATAACCTGTCCACCTGCTCTGAGCAGGCAGACAGACATCGCCGCAAATCAACTCGATCGAGTACGATTGACCGCGAATCTGCAGGGGGCAGCGTTGCACCCGCAGCTCACAAGAGCTGCTGATGCAATGCTGAATACGGAGAGCATATTGCTCTCCGCATTCAGCGAGGTCTGTCGTACCTGATCCGCACTGTCGGATCAGGTCCAACAGACCTTTGTTAAATAGGCCCCCATATGTTTTCATACTTTGATATCCTTTCCGTAGATCTATTATAGCTAATGTATGTTAGAAAGAACATTTCTTTCATGTAAGTGGCAAGAGTTCATGAGCTAGTGACGTATGGGATATACATTCCTACCAGGAGGGGGCAAAGTTTCCCAAACCTCAAATGTCTATAATTACTCTTCCCACCTCACTCATACCTTAGTTTTACAAACTTTGCCTCCGTTGGATGTGGTAAAGCAAGATGTGCTTGATTTCTTCTATGAAAGGCAATTCTAAGCATTTTGTAGCCCAATTCCTCTCAAAATACAGTGTTTGTCTGAGGGATGTGAAGGGAGTATTGCCTGATGATACCATGTTTTCGCCTATGGGAAATCTATTCTAGGGCTCTCTGTAAATCGGTCGCAGGGATTCATCTACTGCCTCCCTTTACAGATCGACATTATACTCCTCTACCATTACCCCTGCTGATATGTTTCAGTACTGGTTTGTCTGTCTGCTATATGTGGATGGGTGTCTTCTGGTAAGTATATATCATTTCTCTTGTTAAGTGTGTTCAGTCCACGGGTCATCCATTACTTATGGGATATTTTCTCCTTCCCAACAGGAAGTTGCACGAGGATCACCCAAGCAGAGCTGCTATATAGCTCCTCCCCTCACATGTCATATCCAGTCATTCTCTTGCAACCATCAACAAAGAAGGAGGTCGCGAGAGGAGCTGGAGTTTTTACTTAACTATTCTTCAATCAAAAGTTTGTTATTTTAAATGGCACCGGAGTGTGCTGTTTTTCTATCTCAGGCAGTATTTGGAAGAAGAAACTGCCTGCGGTTTTTATCTATGATCTTAGCAGGCGTAACTAAGATCCACTGGCTGTTCTCGACATTCTGAGGAGTGGGGTAACTTCAGAAACTGGGAATAGCATGCGGGGTCCTCCACAAATGAGGTATGTGCAGTACTTTATTTTCTGGGAATGGAATTGACTAAGAAAATACTGCTGTTACCATATGATGTAAGTACAGCCTTAAATGCAGTAGTAGCAACTGGTATCAGGCTGATAAATGTATGCGCAGTCGAGTTATATTCTAGGGACTAGAATTTGACTGAGAAAATACTGTTAACACTGAAATAATACTTAAGCCTTCTCTGCAGTGGTAGCGACTGGTAGCAGGCTTAGTAATAGCTTTGCATGACATTGAAAAATTTTGTTTTTTAATAAAACGTTTACTGGCATGTTATTCGTTTTTGTGAGGTACTTTGGTGATAAATCGCTTTGGGCATGATTTTTTTACACATGGCTAACATATTTTTCTGCATGGAAACCGTTATATCAGGGCTCCCACTGTTGTGATTGGAGTGGGAGGGCCCTTGTTTTAGCGCCTTGTTGCGCAGTTAAAATTATTGCACAGTCTTTCTGCTTCTTCCTCCTTGATCCAGGACGTCTCTAGAGAGCTCAGGGGTCTGCAAATTTCATTTGTGAGGGAGGTAATCAGTCACAGCAGATCTGTGACAGTGTGCTGACTGTGATTAAAAGCGTTAAATCTTAATTGATATCTGTTTTATCCGTTTTGGGTATTGAGGGGTTAATCATCCTTTTGCTAATGGGTGCAATCCTCTGCTAATAATACACTTCTTGTTAAGAATTGTTTAATTATATCTGTATTTTTGAAGCGCTGCAGCGGGGTTTTTTTTTATATTGCTTGTAAACTTATTGAAAGTGATTTCCAAGCTTGTTAGTTTCATTGCTAAGTCTGTTTTAAACATGTCTGATTCAGAGGAAACTGTTTGTTCATCATGTTCAAAAGCCAATGTGGAGCCCAATAGAACGATGTGTACCAATTGTATTGATATTGCTTTGAATAAAAGTCAATCTGTACCGATAAAGAAGCTATCTCCAGACAACGAGGGGGAAGTTATGCCGCCTAACTCTCCTCACGTGTCAGTACCTGCGTCTCCCGCTCGGGAGATGCGTAGGATTGAGACACCTAGTACATCTAGGCCCTTACAAATCACTTTACATGATATGGCTAATGTTATGAAAGAAGTATTATATAATATGCCCGAATTAAGGGGCAAACGCGATAGCTCTGGGTTAAGGACAGAGCGCGCTGATGACACGAGAGCCATGTCTGATACTGCGTCACAATTTGCAGAACATGAGGACGGTGAACTTCATTCTGTCGGTGACGGTTCTGATCCGGGGAGACCGGATTCAGAAATTTCAAATTTTAAATTTAAGCTTGAGAACCTCAGTGTGTTACTAGGGGAGGTATTAGCGGCTCTGAATGATTGCGACACGGTGGCAATTCCAGAAAAATTGTGTAGGTTGGATAGATACTATGCGGTACCGGTGTGTACTGACGTTTTTCCTATACCAAAAAGACTTACAGAAATTATAAGTAAGGAGTGGGATAGACCCGGTGTGCCTTTTTCCCCTCCCCCGATATTTAGAATAATGTTCCCTATAGACGCCACCACACGAGACTTATGGCAGACGGTCCCTAAGGTGGAGGGAGCAGTTTCTACGTTAGCCAAGCGTACCACTATCCCGGTGGAGGATAGCTGTGCTTTCTCAGATCCAATGGATAAAAAATTGGAGGGTTATCTTAAGAAAATGTTTGTTCAACAGGGTTTTATATTGCAGCCTCTTGCATGCATTGCGCCTGTCACCGCTGCAGCGGCATTCTGGTTTGAGTCTCTGGAAGAGGCGATTCGCACAGAGCCGTTGGATGAGGCCTTGAGCAAAGTTAGAACCCTTAAGCAAGCTAATGCGTTTGTTTCAGATGCCGTAGTACATCTAACCAAACTTACGGCTAAAAATTCTGGATTCGCCATACAGGCGCACAGAGCGCTCTGGCTTAAATCCTGGTCAGCGGATGTCACTTCCAAGTCTAAACTACTTAACATTCCTTTCAAAGGGCAGACCTTATTCGGGCCCGGCTTGAAGGAAATTATTGCTGACATTACGGGAGGTAAGGGCCACGCCCTTCCTCAGGACAGGGCCAAACCAAAGGCCAAACAGTCTAATTTTCGTGCCTTTCGTAACTTCAAGGCAGGAGCAGCATCGACTTTCTCCGCTCCAAAACAGGAAGGAACTACTGCTCGTTACAGACAAGGTTGGAAAGGCAACCAGTCATGGAACAAGGGCAAGCAGGCCAGAAAGCCTACTCCCGCCCCTAAGACAGCATGAAGTCAGGGCCCCCTATCCAGAGACGGATTTAGTGGGGGGCAGACTTTCTCTCTTTGCCCAGGCTTGGGCAAGAGATGTGCAGGATCCCTGGACGTTAAAGATTATATCTCAGGGATACCTTCTGGATTTCAAAACCTCTCCTCCACAAGGGAGGTTCCATCTTTCGAGGTTATCGACAAACCTAGTAAAGAGAGAGGCATTTCTACAATGTGTACAAGACCTCTTCATCATGGGGGTGATACACTCAGTTCCGCGATCGGAACAGGGACAAGGATTTTACTCAAATCTATTTGTGGTTCCCAAAAAAGAGGGAACCTTCAGACCAATCTTGGACTTAAAGATCTTAAACAAATTCCTAAGGGTACCATCGTTCAAGATGGAAACCATTCGAACCATCCTACCCATGATCCAAGAGGGTCAATTTATGACCACGGTGGACTTAAAGGATGCTTACCTTCATATATCGATTCACAAAGATCATTATCTGTACCTGAGGTTTGCCTTTCTAGACAGGCATTACCAGTTTGTGGCTCTTCCCTTCGGGTTAGCCACGGCCCCGAGAATTTTTACGAAGGTTCTGGGCTCACTTCTGGCGGTACTACGACCACGAGGCATAGCGGTGGCTCCGTACCTAGACGACATTCTGATACAAGCGTCAAATTTTCAGAATGCAAAGTCTCATACAGAGATAGTTCTAGCATTTCTGAGGTCGCATAAACATTCTAGAATTAAGAGCAATATTCAATGCTCTTCTAGCTTGGCCTCAGTTAGCAAAGCTGAGGTTCATCAGATTTCAGTCGGACAATATCACGACTGTGGCTTACATCAATCATCAAGGGGGAACCAGGAGTTCCCTAGCGATGTTGGAAGTCTCGAAGATAATTCGCTGGGCAGAGTCTCACTCTTGCCACCTGTCAGCGATTCACATCCCAGGCGTAGAGAACTGGGAGGCGGATTTCCTAAGTCGCCAGACTTTTCATCCGGGAGAGTGGGAACTTCACCCGGAGGTATTTGCTCAACTGATTCGTCGTTGGGGCAAACCGGATCTGGATCTCATGGCATCTCGCCAGAACGCGAAGCTTCCTTGTTACGGATCCAGGTCCAGGGACCCGGGAGCGGTGCTGGTAGATGCATTAGCAGCCCCTTGGGTTTTCAACATAGCTTATGTGTTTCCACCATTTCCGTTGCTACCTCGGCTGATTGCCAGGATCAAACAGGAGAGGGCATCGGTAATTCTGATAGCGCCTGTGTGGCCACGCAGGACCTGGTATGCAGACCTAGTGGACATGTCGTCCTGTCCACCATGGTCTCTTCCTCTGAGGCAGGATCTTCTAATTCAGGGTCCTTTCAACCATCCAAACCTAATTTCTCTGAGGCTGACTGCCTGGAAATTGAACGCTTGATTCTATCAAAGCGTGGGTTTTCGGATTCGTTTATTGATACATTAATACAGGCTCGGAAACCTGTGACAAGAAAAATTTACCATAAGATATGGCGTAAATATTTATATTGGTGCGAATCCAAGAGTTACTCATGGAGTAAGGTTAGGATTCCTAGGATATTAGCTTTTCTACAAGAGGGTTTAGAAAAGGGTTTATCCGCTAGTTCGCTAAAGGGACAGATTTCAGCTCTGTCTATTCTTTTACACAAACGTCTGGCAGAGCATCCAGACGTCCAGGCCTTTTGTCAGGCTTTGGCTAGAATTAAGCCTGTGTTTAAAGCTGTTGCTCCTCCGTGGAGCTTAAACTTGGTTCTTAAAGTTCTTCAGGGTGTTCCGTTTGAACCCCTTCATTCCATTGATATTAAGCTTTTATCTTGGAAAGTTTTGTTTTTGATGGCTATTTCCTCGGCTCGAAGAGTCTCTGAGTTATCTGCCTTACATTGTGATTCTCCTTATCTGATCTTTCATTCAGACAAGGTAGTTCTGCGTACTAAACCTGGGTTTTTACCTAAGGTTGTTTCTAACAGGAATATCAATCAAGAGATTGTTGTTCCATCATTATGTCCTAATCCTTCTTCAAAGAAGGAACGTCTTTTGCATAATCTAGACGTGGTCCGTGCTCTGAAGTTCTACTTACAGGCAACTAAAGATTTTAGACAAACTTCTTCTCTGTTTGTCGTTTACTCTGGACAGAGGAGAGGTCAAAAGGCTTCGGCTACCTCTCTCTTTGGCTTCGTAGCATAATACGTTTAGCCTATGAGACTGCTGGACAGCAGCCTCCTGAAAGAATTACAGCTCATTCCACCAGAGCTGTGGCTTCCACCTGGGCCTTTAAGAATGAGGCCTCTGTTGAACAGATTTGCAAGGCTGCAACTTGGTCTTCACTTCATACTTTTTTCAAATTTTACAAATTTGACACTTTCGCTTCTTTGGAGGCTGGTTTTGGGAGAAAGGTTCTACAGGCAGTGGTTCCTTCTGTTTAATGTTCCGGCCTTGTCCCTCCCATCATCCGTGTACTTAGCTTTGGTATTGGTATCCCATAAGTAATGGATGACCCGTGGACTGAACACACTTAACAAGAGAAAACATAATTTATGCTTACCTGATAAATTTATTTCTCTTGTAGTGTGTTCAGTCCACGGCCCGCCCTGTCTTTTTCAGGCAGGTTCTAAATTTTAAAATTATAACTCCAGTCACCACTGCACTTTATAGTTTCTCCTTTCTTGTCTTGTTTCGGTCGAATGACTGGATATGACATGTGAGGGGATGAGCTATATAGCAGCTCTGCTTGGGTGATCCTCTTGCAACTTCCTTTTGGGAAGGAGAATATATCCCATAAGTAATGGATGACCCGTGGACTGAACACACTACAAGAGAAATAAATGTATCAGGTAAGCATAAATTATGTTTTTTTAAAGACACTCTCAGCTATGTTTGGCACTTTATATTATAAAGTTTTAAATATATTTATTGCATATATTTGCCATGAGTCAGGTCTGTGTATATTTCCCTTTGCAGTCTAACAGTTTCAGCATGGAAATTATGTTTATGGGAGAATTTAGGTATTTTTTTTCTTACTTCAGTTAGTTGTATCTTGGAATCTGTTTTTCAAAAATTTCGTGGGCAAACTAGGTTAACGATGACACAAAATGCTATTTTTTATTGCATCATTTTTGGCATGAAAAGTTTTGGCGCGAAGTTGAACCTGTTGTGACCCGTAATTTATTGCATCTTTGTTGACACGCATTTTCTCTTGTAAGGTGTATCCAGTCCACGGATCATCCATTACTTGTGGGATATTCTCATTCCCAACAGGAAGTTGCAAGAGGACACCCACAGCAGAGCTGTCTATATAGCTCCTCCCCTAACTGCCATATCCAGTCATTCTCTTGCAACTCTTAACAAGCATGGAGGTAGTAAGAGAAAAGTGGTGAAATGTAGCTGTTATTTTACTTCAATCAAAAGTTTATTATTTTTAAATGGTACCGGAGTTGTACTATTTTGTTCCAGGCAGAAAAATAGAAGAATCTGCCTGTGATTTCTATGATCTTAGCAGGTTGTAACTAAGATCCATTGCTGTTCTCACACATGACTGAAGAGAGAGATAACTTCAGCAGGGAATGGCGTGCAGGTTATCCTGCTATGAGGTATGTGCAGTTAAGATTTTTCTAGAAGATGTGAATGCTAGAAAATGCTGCTGTTACCAAATGTATGTAAGGTAAGCCTGAATACAGTGATTTAATAGCGACTGGTATCATGCTTACTTTCTGTGGTAATACTCTTTTATATTTACAATATAAAACGTTTGCTGGCTTGTTTAAACGTTTTTATATATACTTTGGTGATAAAACTTTATTGGGGCCTAGTTTTTTCCACATAGCTGGCTTAAATTCGCCTAGAAACAGTTTACTGAGGCTTTCCACTGTGTTACTATGAGTGGGAGGGGCCTAATTTAGCGCTTTTTTGCGCAGTAAATTTTACAGACTGAGACATCCAGCTTCCTCCAGGAGTCCACTGAATGCTATAGGACATCTCTAAAGGGCTCTTAGGCTTTCCAAAGTCGTTTGTTGGGGAAGGTAGGCCCACAGCAAGGCTGTGGCAGTTTGGTGTGACTGTTAAAAAACGTCTATATCGTTTTTTTTATCCGTTTTTTTAACTAAGGGGTTAATCATCCATTTGCAAGTGGGTGCAATGCTCTGTTAGCTTATTATACACACTGTAAAAAATTTTGTTTGATTTACTGCCTTTTTTCACTGTTTTTCAAATTCTGACAAAATTTGTTTCTCTTATAGGCACAGTACCGTTTTTTATATTTGCTTGTTAACTTGATTTAAAGTGTTTTCCAAGCTTGCTAGTCCCATTGCTAGTCTGTACAAACATGTCTGACATAGAGGAAACTCCTTGTTCATTATGTTTAAAAGCCATTGTAGAACCCCCTCTTAGAATGTGTACCAAATGTACTGATTTCACTTTATGCAATAAAGATCATATTCTGTCTTTACAAAATTTATCACCAGAAGAATCTGATGAGGGGGAAGTTATGCCGACTAACTCTCCCCATGTGTCAGATCCTTTGACTCCCGCTCAAGGGACTCACGCTCAAATGGCGCCAAGTACATCTAGGGTGCCCATAGCGTTTACTTTACAAGACATGGCGGCAGTCATGGATAATACACTGTCAGCGGTATTAGCCAGACTACCTGAATTTAGAGGAAAGCGAGATAGCTCTGGAGTTAGACGAAATACAGAGCATACTGACACTTTAAGAGCTATGTCTGATACTGCCTCACAATATGCAGAAGCTGAAGAAGGAGAGCTTCGTTCTGTGGGTGATGTTTCTGACTCAGGGAAGATGATACAACCTGATTCTGATATCTCTACATTTAAATTTAAGCTTGAACACCTCCGCGTGTTACTCAGGGAGGTTTTAGCTGCTCTGAATGACTGTGATACAATTGCAGTGCCAGAGAAATTGTGTAGATTGGATAAATACTATGCAGTGCCGGTGTGCACTGATGTTTTTCCAATACCTAAAAGGTTTACAGAAATTATTACTAAGGAATGGGATAGACCAGGTGTGTCGTTCTCTCCCCCTCCAATTTTTAGAAAAATGTTTCCAATAGACGCCACCACACAGGACTTATGGCAGACAGTTCCTAAGGTGGAGGGAGCAGTTTCTACTCTAGCAAAGCGTACTACTATCCCTGTTGAGGACAGTTGTGCTTTCTTAGATCCAATGGATAAAAAATTAGAGGGTTACCTTAAGAAAATGTTTATTCAACAAGGTTTTATCCTACAGCCCCTTGCATGCATTGCTCCTGTCACTGCTGCTGCGGCGTTCTGGTTTGAGTCTCTGGAAGAGGCCTTACAGGTAGCGACTCCATTGGATGACATACTTGACAAGCTTAGAGCACTTAAGCTAGCCAATTTTTCTTCTGTTAAGTGTGATCAGTCCACGGGTCATCATTACTTCTGGGATATTACTCCTCCCCAACAGGAAGTGCAAGAGGATTCACCCAGCAGAGTTGCATATAGCCCCTCCCCTCTACGTCACCCCCAGTCATTCTCTTGCACCCAACGACTAGATAGGATGTGTGAGAGGACTATGGTGATTTTATTTAGTTTATTTCTTCAATCAAAAGTTTGTTATTTTTTTAATAGCACCGGAGTGTGTTATTCCTTCTCTGGTAGAGTTTGAAGAAGAATCTACCAGAGTTTTTACTATGATTTTAGCCGGAGTTGTTAAGATCATATTGCTGTTTCTCGGCCATCTGAGGAGAGGTAAACTTCAGATCAGGGGACAGCGGGCAGTTTATTCTGCAAAAAGGTATGTAGCAGTTTTTATTTTCTAACAATGGAATTGCTGAGAAAATCCTGCCATACCGACATTATATCATGTATGTATAATTTACATTTTAGTATTCTGGGGAATGGTACTTCACTGGAATTACACTGTGTATATAAGATTTTAGCCTAATAGAAATACAACAGGCTTTTTAATAATTCTTAATTATGTTAAACGTTTTTGCTGGAATGTAAAATCGTTTTCATTTTCTGAGGTACTGGGTGAATAAAATGTTTGGGCACTATTTTTCCACTTGGCAGTTGCTGGATCTAATTATGACAGTTTTTAATTTCTCTCACTGTTGTGTGTGAGGGGGTGGGACCTTTTTTGGCGCTTTTGCTACGCATCAAAAATTTCAGTCAAAAGCTCATTGTTTTTTCCTGCATGTTCCGGTTTATCTCTACAGAACCCAGGGATCTTCAAAGCTAATTTGAGGGAAGTAATCTAACAGAGCTGTAAGATTGTAGTTGACTGTGATAAAAAAACGTTTATTCTTTAACTTTTTTATGCCTCAGGGTTAGTTATTTCTTGCTACTGGGTACAAGCCTTTACTAAGTTGCATTTTGTTTTATAAAGCTGATTGATTTCATCTGTTATATATATTCAGTGCTTTTCAAGCACAGTTCGTTTTTTTCATTGTATTTTACTTGTATAGTATTTCCAAATTGCAAGTTTATTTGCTAGTTTGTTAAACATGTCTGATTCAGAAGATGAGACCTGTACTATTTGTACTAAAGCCAAGGTGGAGCCCAATAGAAATTTATGTACTAACTGTATTGATGCTACATTAAATAAAAGTCAATCTGTACAAATTGAACAAATTTCACCAAACAACGAGGGGAGAGTTATGCCGACTAACTCGCCTCATGTGACAGTACCTGCATCTCCCGCTCGGGACGTGCGCGATATGGCGACGCCAAGTACATCTGGGCGGCCATTACAAATAACATTACAAGATATGGCTACTGTTATGACTGAGGTTTTGGCTAAATTACCAGAACTAAGGGGCAAGCGTGATCACTCTGGAGTGAGAACAGAGTGCGCTGATAATGTTAGGGCCATGTCAGATACTGCGTCACAACTTGCAGAACATGAGGACGGAGAGCTTCATTCTGCGGCTGACGGTTCTGATCCAAACAGATTGGATTCAGATATTTCAAATTTTAAATTTAAGCTGGAAAACCTCCGTGTTTTACTAGGGGAGGTGTTAGCGGCCCTGAATGATTGTAACACAGTTGCAATACCCGAGAAAATGTGTAGGTTGGATAAATATTTTGCTGTACCAACAAGTACTGACGTTTTTCCTATACCTAAAAGACTAACTGAAATTATTACTAAGGAGTGGGATAGACCCGGTGTGCCGTTCTCACCCCCTCCAATATTTAGAAAGATGTTTCCAATAGACACCACCACACGGGATTTATGGCAAACGGTCCCTAAGGTGGAGGGAGCAGTTTCTACTTTAGCTAAACGTACCACTATCCCGGTAGAGGATAGCTGTGCCTTTTCAGATCCAATGGATAAAAAATTAGAGGTTTACTTTAAGAAAATGTTTGTTCAACAAGGTTTTATATTGCAACCCCTTGCATGCATTGCGCCGATCACGGCTGCAGCGGCATTCTGGATTGAGTCTCTAGAAGAGAATCTTGGTTCAGCTACGCTGGACGACATTTCAGACAGGCTTAGAGTACTTAAGCTATCTAATTCATTCATTTCGGAAGCCGTAGTACATTTAATTAAACTTACGGCTAAGAATTCCGGATTCGCCATTCAAGCGCGCAGAGCACTGTGGCTAAAATCCTGGTCAGCTGATGTAACTTCTAAGTCCAAATTACTTAATATACCTTTCAAGGGACAGACCTTATTTGGGCCTGGTTTGAAAGAAATTATCGCTGACATTACAGGAGGTAAGGGCCACGCCCTACCTCAAGACAAAGCCAAACCTAAGGCTAGACAGTCTAATTTTCGTTCCTTTCGGAATTTCAAAGCAGGAGCAGCATCATCTTCCACTACTCCAAAACAAGAAGGATCTGGTGCTCGCTACAGACAAGGCTGGAGACCTAACCAGTCCTGGAACAAGGGCAAGCAGGCCAGGAAGCCTGCAGCTGCCACTAAAACAGCATGAATTGAGGGCCCCCGATCCGGGATCGGATCTAGTGGGGGGCAGACTTTCTCTCTTCGCCCAGGCTTGGGCAAGAGATGTCCAGGATCCCTGGGCGCTAGAGATAATATCTCAGGGATACCTTCTGGACTTCAAATACTCTCCTCCAAGAGAGAGATTTCATCTGTCAAGGTTGTCGACAAACCAAACAAAGAAAGAAGCGTTTCTACGCTGCATACAAGACCTATTGTTAATGGGAGTAATCCATCCAGTTCCACGGTCGGAACAGGGACAAGGGTTTTACTCAAATCTGTTTGTGGTTCCCAAAAAAGAGGGAACTTTCAGACCAATACTGGATTTAAAGATCCTAAACAAATTCCTAAGAGTTCCATCATTCAAAATGGAGACTATCCGGACAATTTTACCCATGATCCAAGAAGGTCAGTACATGACCACAGTGGACTTAAAGGACGCTTACCTTCACATACCGATTCACAAAGATCATTACCGGTATCTAAGGTTTGCCTTTCTAGACAGGCATTACCAGTTTGTGGCTCTTCCATTCGGATTGGCTACAGCTCCAAGAATCTTCACAAAGGTTCTAGGTGCTCTTCTGGCGGTACTAAGACCGCGGGGAATTTCGGTAGCTCCTTACCTAGACGACATTCTGATACAAGCTTCAAGCTTTCAAACTGCCAAGTCTCATACAGAGTTAGTACTGGCATTTCTAAGGTCACATGGATGGAAGGTGAACGAAAAGAAAAGTTCACTCGTTCCACTTACAAGAGTTCCCTTCCTGGGGACTCTTATAGATTCTGTAGAAATGAAGATTTACCTGACAGAAGACAGGTTAACAAGACTTCAAAGTGCTTGCCGCACCCTTAATTCCATTCAACACCCATCGGTGGCTCAATGCATGGAGGTAATCGGCCTAATGGTAGCAGCAATGGACATAGTGCCATTTGCTCGCTTACACCTCAGACCACTGCAATTGTGCATGCTAAGTCAGTGGAATGGGGATTACTCAGACTTGTCCCCTTCTCTGAATCTGGATCAAGAGACCAGAAATTCTCTTCTATGGTGGCTTTCTCGGCCACATCTGTCCAGGGGGATGCCATTCAGCAGACCAGACTGGACAATTGTAACAACAGACGCCAGCCTTCTAGGTTGGGGTGCCGTCTGGAATTCTCTGAAGGCTCAGGGACAATGGAGTCAGGAGGAGAGTCTCCTGCCAATAAACATTCTGGAATTGAGAGCAGTTCTCAATGCCCTCCTGGCTTGGCCCCAGTTGACAACTCGGGGGTTAATCAGGTTTCAGTCGGACAACATCACGACTGTAGCTTACATCAACCATCAGGGAGGGACAAGGAGCTCCCTAGCAATGATGGAAGTATCAAAGATAATTCGCTGGGCAGAGTCTCACTCTTGCCACCTGTCAGCAATCCACATCCCGGGAGTGGAGAATTGGGAGGCGGATTTCTTAAGTCGTCAGAATTTTCATCCGGGGGAATGGGAACTTCATCCGGAGGTCTTTGCCCAAATACTTCGACGTTGGGGCAAGCCAGAGATAGATCTCATGGCGTCTCGACAGAACGCCAAGCTTCCTCGGTACGGGTCCAGATCCAGGGATCCAGGAGCAGTCCTAATAGATGCCCTGACGGCACCTTGGGACTTCAGGATGGCTTATGTGTTTCCACCCTTCCCGATGCTTCCTCGATTGATTGCCAGAATCAAACAGGAGAGAGCATCAGTGATTCTGATAGCACCTGCATGGCCACGCAGGACTTGGTATGCAGACCTGGTGGACATGTCATCCTGTCCACCTTGGTCTCTACCTCTGAAACAGGACCTCCTGATACAGGGTCCTTTCAAACATCAAAATCTAACTTCTCTGAAGCTGACTGCTTGGAAATTGAACGTTTGATTTTATCAAGATGTGGGTTTTCTGAGTCAGTTATTGACACCTTAATACAGGCCAGGAAGCCTGTTACCAGAAAGATTTACCATAAAATATGGCGTAAATACCTATATTGGTGTGAATCCAAAGGTTACTCTTGGAGTAAGGTTAGGATTCCTAGGATATTGTCTTTTCTACAAGAAGGTTTAGAAAAGGGTTTATCTGCCAGTTCATTAAAGGGACAGATTTCAGCTCTGTCTATTCTGTTACACAAACGTCTGTCAGAAGTGCCAGACGTTCAGGCTTTTTGTCAGGCTTTAGCGAGGATTAAGCCTGTGTTTAAGACTGTTGCTCCACCATGGAGTTTAAATCTTGTTCTTAACGTTTTACAGGGCGTTCCGTTTGAACCCCTCCATTCCATTGATATAAAGTTGTTATCTTGGAAAGTTCTATTTTTAATGGCTATTTCATCGGCTCGAAGAGTCTCTGAATTATCAGCCTTACATTGTGATTCTCCTTATTTGATTTTTCATTCGGATAAGGTAGTTCTGCGTACTAAACCTGGGTTCTTACCCAAGGTAGTCACTAACAGGAATATCAATCAGGAGATTGTTGTTCCATCTTTGTGTCCAAATCCTTCTTCAAAGAAGGAACGTCTTCTGCACAATCTGGATGTAGTTCGTGCCCTAAAATTTTACTTACAGGCAACTAAAGAATTTCGACAGACGTCTTCCCTGTTTGTCGTTTACTCTGGTCAGAGGAGAGGTCAAAAAGCTTCTGCTACCTCTCTCTCTTTTTGGCTTCGTAGCATAATACGTTTAGCCTATGAGACTGCTGGACAGCAACCTCCTGAAAGAATTACAGCTCATTCCACTAGAGCTGTGGCTTCCACTTGGGCCTTTAAGAATGAGGCCTCTGTTGAACAGATTTGCAAGGCTGCAACTTGGTCTTCGCTTCATACTTTTTCCAAATTTTACAAATTTGACACATTTGCTTCCTCGGAGGCTATTTTTGGGAGAAAGGTTCTTCAGGCAGTGGTTCCTTCTGTATAAAAGAGCCTGCCTATCCCTCCCGTCATCCGTGTACTTTTGCTTTGGTATTGGTATCCCAGAAGTAATGATGACCCGTGGACTGATCACACTTAACAGAAGAAAACATAATTTATGCTTACCTGATAAATTCCTTTCTTCTGTAGTGTGATCAGTCCACGGCCCGCCCTGTTTTTTAAGGCAGGTAATTATTTTTAAATTATACTCCAGTCACCACTACACCCTTGGTTCCTCCTTTCTCGTTGGTCCTTGGTCGAATGACTGGGGGTGACGTAGAGGGGAGGGGCTATATGCAACTCTGCTGGGTGAATCCTCTTGCACTTCCTGTTGGGGAGGAGTAATATCCCAGAAGTAATGATGACCCGTGGACTGATCACACTACAGAAGAAAGGAATTTATCAGGTAAGCATAAATTATGTTTTTTGTTTCTGATGCCATTGTTCATTTGACTAAACTAACGGCTAAGAATTCTGGTTTTGCTATCCAGACGCGCAGAGCGCTATGGCTTAAATCATGGTCAGCTGACGTTACTTCAAAGTCTAAGCTGCTTAACATTCCCTTCAAGGGGCAGACCCTATTCGGGCCTGGTTTGAAGGAGATTATTGCTGATATCACTGGAGGAAAAGGTCATGCCCTTCCTCAGGATAGGTGCAAATCAAGGGCCAAACAGTCTAATTTTCGTGCCTTTCGAAACTTCAAGGCAAGTGCGGCATCAACTTCCTCTAATGCAAAACAAGAGGGAACTTTTGCTCAGTCCAAGACGGTCTGGAGACCTAACCAGACCTGGAACAATGGTAAGCAGGCCAAAAAGCCTGCTGCTGCCTCTTAAGACAGCATGAAGGAACGGCCCCCTATCCGGTAACGGATCTAGTAGGGGGCAGACTTTCGCTCTTCGCCCAGGCATGGGCAAGAGATGTCCAGGATCCCTGGGTGTTGGAAATTATATCCCAGGGATATCTTCTGGACTTCAAGGCTTCCCCCCCAAAAGGGTGATTTCACCTTTCACAATTATCTGCAAACCAGATAAAGAGAGATGCATTCTCACACTGTGTACAAGACCTCCTATGACTACAGTGGATTTAAAGGATGCTTATCTTCACATTCCGATACACAAAGATCATTATCGGTTTCTCAGGTTTGCCTTCCTTGACAGGCATTACCAGTTTGTAGCTCTTCCCTTTGGGTTAGCTACAGCCCCAAGAATTTTTACGAAGGTTCTGGGGTCGCTTCTGGCGGTCCTAAGGCCGCGGGGCATAGCAGTGGCCCCTTATTTAGACGACATCCTGATTCAGGCGTCAAACTTCCAAATTGCCAAGTCTCATACGGACATAGTGTTGGCCATTCTGAGGTCGCATGGGTGGAAGGTGAACGAGGAAAAGAGTTCTCTATCCCCCCTCACAAGAGTTTCCTTCCTAGGGACTCTGATAGATTCTGTAGAAATGAAAATTTACCTGACGGAGTCCAGGTTATCAAAACTTCTAAATTCCTGCCGTGTGCTTTATTCCATTCCTTGCCCTTCGGTGGCTCAGTGTATGGAAGTAATCGGCTTAATGGTAGCGGAAATGGACATAGTGCCGTTTGCACGCCTACATCTCAGACCGCTGCAACTATGCATGCTCAGTCAGTGGAATGGGGATTACACAGATTTGTCCCCTCTACTAAATCTGGATCAAGAGAACAGGGATTCTCTTCTCTGGTGGCTATCTCGGGTCCATCTGTCCAAAGGTATGACCTTTCGCAGGCCAGATTGGACAATTGTAACAACAGATGCCAGCCTTCTAGGTTGGGGTGCAGTCTGGAACTCCCTGAAGGCTCAGGGATCGTGGACTCAGGAGGAGTCACTCCTTCCAATAAACATTCTGGAACTAAGAGCGATATTCAATGCTCTTCAGACTTGGCCTCAGCTAGCGACAATGAGGTTCATCAGATTTCAGTCGGACAACATCACGACTGTGTCTTACATCAATCATCAAGGGGAAACAAGGAGTTCCCTAGTGATGTTAGAAGTCTCAAAGATAATTTGCTGGGCAGAGTTTCACTCTTGCCACCTATCAGCTATCCATATCCCAGGTGTAGAGAACTGGGAGGCGGATTTTCTAAGTCGACAGACTTTTCATCCGGGGGAGTGGGAACTCCATCCGGAGGTGTTTGCACAATTGGTTCATCGTTGGGGCAAACCAGAACTGTATCTCATGGCGTCTCGCCAGAACGCCAGGATTCCTTGTTACGGATCCAGGTCCAGGGACCCAAAGGCAACGCTGATAGATGCTCTAACAGCGCCTTGGTCCTTCAACCTGGCTTATGTGTTTCCACCGTTTCCTCTGCTCCCTCGTCTGATTGCCAAAATCAAGCAGGAGAGAGCATCAGTGATCTTGATAGCGCCTGCGTGGCCACGCAGGACTTGGTATGCAGATCTGGTGGACATGTCATCCTTTCCACCATGGACTCTGCCGCTGAGACAGGACCTTCTACTTCAAGGTCCTTTCAACCATCCAAATCTAATTTATCTGAGGCTGACTGCCTGGAGATTGAACGCTTGATTTTATCAAAGCGTGTTTTCTCCGAGTCAGTCATTGATACCTTAATTCAGGCACGAAGGCCTGTCACCAGGAAAATCTATCATAAGATATGGCGTAAATATCTTTATTGGTGTGAATTCAAGGGCTACTCATGGAGTAAGGTCAGGATTCCCAGGATATTATCTTTTCTCCAAGAAGGATTGGAGAAAGGATTGTCAGCTAGTTCCTTAAAGGGACAGATTTCTGCGCTATCTATTCTTTTGCACAAGCGTCTGGCGGAGGTCCCAGACGTTCAGGCATTTTGTCAGGCTTTAGTTAGAATCAAGCCTGTGTTTAAACCTGTTGCTCCACCTTGGAGCTTAAATTTGGTTCTTAAAGTTCTTTTTTTGGCAGCTATTTCCTCGGCTCGTAGAGTTTCCGAGTTATCTGCCTTACAATGTGATTCTCCTTATCTGATCTTCCATGCAGATAAGGTAGTTCTGCGTAACAAACCTGGGTTTTTACCTAAGGTGGTATCTAATAAGAATATCAATCAAGAGATTGTTGTTCCGTCTTTGTGTCCTAATCCTTCAAAGAAGGAACGTCTATTACACAATCTGGACGTGGTTCGTGCTTTAAAGTTTTACTTACAAGCTACTAAAGATTTTCGTCAAACATCTGCTTTGTTTGTTGTCTACTCTGAACAGAGGAGAGGTCAAAAGGCTTCGGCAACCTCTCTTTCTTTTTGGCTAAGAAGCATAATCCGCTTAGCCTATGAGACTGCTGGCCAGCAGCCTCCAGAAAGGATTACAGCTAATTCTACTAGAGCTGTGGCTTCCACATGGGCCTTTAAAAATGAGGCTTCTGTTGAACAGATTTGCAAGGCGGCGACTTGGTCTTCGCTTCATACTTTTTCAAAATTCTACAAATTTGATACTTATGCTTCTTCGGAGGCTATTTTTGGGAGAAAGGTTTTACAGGCAGTGGTACCTTTCGTTTAAGTACCTGCCTTGTCCCTCCCTTCATCCGTGTACTTTAGCTTTGGTATTGGTATCCCACAAGTAATGGATGATCCGTGGACTGGATACACCTTACAAGAGAAAACATAATTTATGCTTACCTGATAAATTTATTTCTCTTGTGGTATATCCAGCCCACGGCCCGCCCTGTCATTTTAAGGCAGGTACTTTTTAATTTTAAACTACAGTCACCACTGCACCCTATGGTTTCTCCTTTCTCTGCTTGTTCTCGGTCGAATGACTGGATATGGCAGTTAGGGGAGGAGCTATATAGACAGCTCTGCTGTGGGTGTCCTCTTGCAACTTCCTGTTGGGAATGAGAATATCCTACAAGTAATGGATGATCCGTGGACTGGATACACCACAAGATAAATAAATTTATCAGGTAAGTATAAATTATGTTTTTTTGGCGTGAAGTTGCGCCTGTTATGACACGAGTTGCGTCATTTCATTGTGTTAACTTTGGCGCCTAATTTTTTTCCCACGGCATTTGCATAATCTTTGTGTCATTCTTGGCACCTAAATTTGTTATATTAAACCTCTCCCTCTTTTGCTCGCTGCTCTCATTATATTATATAGAGCTATGATGCTTGCTTTTGATTTTATTTTTTATATAAGGATTTTATCATGAGCTTTTTTTTCCCATTTCTGAAACTGTTACATTGTGGAAATTGGATAATTTGTTTAAATGTTTTTTCTTTTTTGTTACATTTTGCCAAATGTCTCAAACTGATCCTGCCTCCGATGTTACTATAGGAACTAAGATGCCTGAACACAATTCTACCAAAGCTAAGTGTGTTATTGTTGACAAGCTGATTTTATTTCTTCAGCTCAATTATGTGGCACTTGTTTTATCATGCTGATAATGTTTCTTTGAGTACAAATACATCTACTGTTTTTACTTTCTCAGTTTAATGTACCTGATAATCCTGCAGACATAAAAATGTTTTTGCTGCAGCCATAAGAAGGCTATGACTGCTATTGCACCTTTAAAATAAACATAAAAGGTCTTTCCAAACTTGTCATAGATCTAATGAATTTTGTACATACCGACAGCATACTAAAGTATCCTTTACTGATGAGGATTTCTCTGTCTCAGAGGATCCTGCATCAGAGACAGAAATTGACAAATCTTTTTTATTTAAATTGAACATATTCTTTCTCTATTAAGTAACGGCTAGATTTAGAGTTTTGTCGATAACGACCCGCGTAGCTAACGCTGGCTATTTTTCCCCCGGACCTTTTAAATACCGCTGGTATTTAGAGTTCACAGAAGGGCTGCGTTGGGCTCCAAAAAGGGAGCGTATAGCATAATTTACCGCCACTGCAACTCTCAATACCAGCGGTGCTTACGGACGCGGCCAGCTTCAAAAACGTGCTCGTGCACGATATCCCCATAGGAAACAATGGGGCTGTTTGAGCTGAAAAAAAACCTAACACCTGCAAAAAAGCAGCGTTCAGCTCCTAACACAGCCCCATTGTTTCCTATGGGAAAACACTTCCTATGTCTGCACCTAACACCCTAACATGTACCCCGAGTCTAAAAACCCCTAACCTTACACTTATTAACCCCTAATCTGCCGCCCCCGCTATCGCTGACCCCTGCATATTTTTTTTAACCCCTAATCAGCCGCTCCGTACACCGCCGCAACCTACGTTATCTCTATGTACCCCTAATCTGCTGCCCCTAACACCGCCGACCCCTATATTATATTTATTAACCCCAAATCTGCCCCCCCCCAACGTCGCCGCTACCTACCTACAATTATTAACCCCTAATCTGCCGACCGGACCTCAACGCTACTATAATAAATGTATTAACCCATAAAGCTAAATCTAACCCTAACACCCCCCTAAGGTAAATATAATTTAAATCTAACGAAATAAATTAACTCTTATTAAATAAATTATTCCTATTTAAAGCTAAATACTTACCTGTAAAATAAACCCTAATATAGCTACAATATAACGAATAATTATATTGTAGCTATTTTAGGATTAATATTTATTTTACAGGCAACTTTGTATTTATTTTAACCAGGTACAATAGCTATTAAATAGTTAAGAACTATTTAATAGTTACCTAGTTAAAATAATTGCAAAATTACCTGTAAAATAAATCCTAACCTAAGTTACAATTAAACCTACACTATCAATAAATTAATTAAATAAAATACCTACAATTATCTACAATTAAACCTAACACTACACTATCAATAAATTAATTAAATACAATACCTACAAATAAATACAATTAAATAAACTAACTAAAGTACAAAAAATAAAAAAGAACTAAGTTACAAAAAATAAAAAAATATTTACAAACATTAGAAAAATATTACAACAATGTTAAGCTAATTACACCTACTCTAAGCCCCCTAATAAAATAACAAAGCCCCCCAAAATAAAAAAATGCCCTACCCTATTCTAAAATTAAAATAGTAAAGCTCTTTTACCTTACCAGCCCTTTAAAGGGCCTTTTGCGGGGCATGCCCCAAAGAATTCAGCTCTTTTGCCTGGAAAAAAAACCATACAATAACCCCCCCCCCAAAATTACAACCCACCACCCACATACCCCTAATCGAACCCAAACCCCCCTTAAATAAACCTAAAACTAAGCCCCTGAAGATCTTCCTACCTTATCTTCACCTCGCCAGGTATCACCGATCGGTCCAGGCTCCGAGGTCTTCATCCAAGCCCAAGCGGGGGCTGAAAATGTCCATGATCCGGCTGAAGAGGTCCATTATCGGGCAGAAGTCTTCATCCTATCCGGGCAGAAGAGGAGATCCGGACCGGCAAACATCTTCATCCAAGCGGCATCTTCTATCTTCTTCCAACCGATGACGAGCGGCTCCATCTTCAAGACCTCCGGCGCGGATCCATCCTCTTCTTCCGACGTCCTAAAACAGAATGAAGGTTCCTTTAAGGGACGTCATCCAAGATGGCGTCCCTCGAATTCCGATTGGCTGATAGGATTCTATCAGCCAATTGGAATTAAGGTAGGAAAATTCTGATTGGCTGATGGAATCAGCCAATCAGATTCAAGTTCAATCCGATTGGCTGATCCAATCAGCCAATCAGATTGAGCTCGCATTCTATTGGCTGATCGGAACAGCCAATAGAATGCGAGCTCAATCTGATTGGCTGATTGGATCAGCCAATCGGATTGAACTTGAATCTGATTGGCTGATTGGATCAGCCAATCGGATTGAACTTGAATCTGATTGGCTGATTCCATCAGCCAATCAGAATTTTCCTACCTTAATTCCGATTGGCTGATAGAATCCTATCAGCCAATCGGAATTCGAGGGACGCTATCTTGGATGACGTCCCTTAAAGGAACCTTCATTCTGTTTTAGGACGTCGGAAGAAGAGGATGGATCCGCGCCGGAGGTCTTGAAGATGGAGCCGTTCGTCATCGGATGGAAGAAGATAGAAGATGCCGCTTGGATGAAGATGTTTGCCGGTCCAGATCTCCTCTTCTGCCCGGATAGGATGAAGACTTCTGCCCAATGATGGACCTCTTCAGCCGAATCATGGACATCTTCAGCCCCCGCTTGGGCTTGGATGAAGACCTCGGAGCCTAGACCGATCAGTGATACCTGGCGAGGTGAAGATAAGGTAGGAAGATCTTCAGGGGCTTAGTGTTAGGTTTATTTAAGGGGGGTTTGGGTTAGATTAGGGGTATGTGGGTGGTGGGTTGTAATGTTGGGGGGGGGTATTGTATGTTTTTTTTCCAGGCAAAAGAGCTGAATTCTTTGGGGCATGCCCCGCAAAAGGCCCTTTTAAGGGCTGGTAAGGTAAAAGAGCTTTACTATTTTAATTTTAGAATAGGGTAGGGCATTTTTTTATTTTGGGGGGCTTAGTTATTTTATTAGGGGGCTTAGAGTAGGTGTAATTAGCTTAACATTGTTGTAATATTTTTCTAATGTTTGTAAATATTTTTTTATTTTTTGTAACTTAGTTCTTTTTTATTTTTTGTACTTTAGTTAGTTTATTTAATTGTATTAATAATTGTAGGTAGGTGGAGGCGACGTTGGGGGCGGCAGATTTGGGGTTAATAAATATAATATAGGGGTCGGCGGTGTTAGGGGCAGCAGATTAGGGGTACATAGGGATAACATAGGTGGCGGCGGTGTGCGGTCGGCAGATTAGGGGTTAAAAAATTTAATAGAGTGGCGGCGATGTGGGGGGACCTCGGTTTAGGGGTACATAGGTAGTTTATGGGTGTTAGTGTACTTTAGAGCACAGTAGTTAAGAGCTTTATGAACCAGCGTTAGCCCATAAAGCTCTTAACTCCTGGCTTTTTTCTGCGGCTGGAGTTTTGTCGTTAGATTTCTAACGTTCACTTCAGCCACGACTCTAAATACCGACGTTAGAAAGATCCCATTGAAAAGATAGGATACGCAAATGGCGTAGGGGGATTTGCGGTATGGAAAAGTCGCGGCTGGAAAGTGAGCGTTAGACCCTTTCCTGACTGACTCTAAATACCAGCGGGCGGTAAAAACCAGCGTTAGGACCCCCTAACTCTGGTTTTGACAGCTAACGCCAAACTCTAAATCTAGGCGTAAGTATTTTGTTTACTTTATGTATTGAGGAGTCTAGTCCTCCTAATAGCTAAGCTAATAATCATTTAAATTCTGTGTTCTGAGGTTGCTCCTGAAGTTTTTTCTTATTTCAGATGCTATCTGTAATATGATTGCTAGAGAATGCTCTAAGCCTGGTACTTTTTTTTTCCCCTTCTTCTAGGTTTTAAGAAGTTGTATCCTTTACCTGTGGCTAGTTTAAAGTTTTGGGAACGTACTACTATTCCTATGGAAGATAGTACTTCTTTTCAGGATTTTTTACAGACCATTCCTGGATCTGAAAACTTTAAATAGTTTTGTAAGAGTCGCAACTTTCTAGATGGTGACTATAAGGACTATTCTGCCTTTTATTTAGCAAGGTTATTTCATGTCCATAATAGACTTACAGGACGCTTATCTTCACTTTTCGATTCATCCAGACCACTATTGTTTTCGGAGATTCTTTTTTCTAGACATGCATTACCAATTTGTCGCTCTTCCATTCGACCTAGCAACAGCACCAAGAATTTTCTTGAAGGTTCTCAGTGCCCTCCTTTCTGTAATCAGAGAGCAGGTTATTGCAGTGTTTTGGACGATGTCTTGGTACTAGCTCAGTCTTTTCATTTGGCAGAATCTCACACGAAACAACTAATGTTTTTCTTCAATATGGTTGGAGGATCAATTTACATAAGAGGTTCTTGATTCTTTAGACAAAGGTCATCTGTTTAGGTTTCCAGATAGATTCAGTGTCCAAGACTTTCTCTAACAGACAAGAGATGAATGAATTTGGTCTTAGCTTGTCTAACCCTTCAGTCTCTATTATTCTCTTCAGTGACTATGTGCATGGAAGTTTTAGGTTTTATGATCACAGCATCGGACGCAATCTCCTTTGCTTATTTTCAAATGAGGAGTTTTTTTGCATGTTGCACCAGTGGTGCAGGGATTATACTCAGATATCATAGTTGATATACTTGAATACCAATACTCAACTCTCTGACTTGGTGGTTAAACCATCATCTTATTGTTCAAGGGGCCTCCTCTATTCGTCCTTCCTGTACTGTGATCACTACAGAAGCAAGTCTTACAGGTTGGGGAGCTGTCTGGGGGTCTCTGACAGCACAAGGGTTTTGGAATCCTCAAGAGGCAAGGTTACCAATCTATATTTTAGAACTCTGTGCTATTCTCAGAGCTCTTCAGGCTTGGTCTCTATTGATGAGAGAATTTTACATTTGTTTTCAAACAGACAAAAATCACAACAGCGGCATATGTCAATCATCAAGGGGGGACTCAAAGTCCTTTAGCTATTAAAGAAGTATCTCTGATACTTACTTGGGCGGAATCCAACTCTTGTCAAATCTCTGCGATTCATATCCCAGGTGTAGACAATTGGGAAGTGGATTATCTCAGCCGTCATTCTATACATCCGGGGTAGTGGTTTCTTCATCCAGATGTGTTTTTTTCAACTTGTACAGATGTGGGGTCTTTCAGAAATACATCTGATGGCCTCTCGTCTTATCAAGAAACTACCCAGATACCTTTCCAGGTCCAGGGATCCTCAGGTGGAAATGATGAATGCTCTAGCAGTACCCTGGTTTTACCAACCTGCTTAAATCTTTCCACCTCTGGTTCTTCTTCCAAGTGTGATTTCAAAGATCATAATGGAACAAGACTATGTGTTTCTGATAGCATCAGCATGGCCTCACAGGTATTAGTATGCAGACCATGTTCGAATGTCCAGTTGCCAGCCTTGGTCACTTCCTAAAAGTTTAATTCAAAACAAACTTTGGAGTAACTTATCAGTGCTCATATGATAACGATAAAGTATGACAGTTCATACAGTGAAACCAACTCTATTCAAGAGTCCCACTTCAGCGGATGTCACCAGTTAAACAGTAGTTTTAATTAATTCCAAGTATTAAGTAACAAATGTAAGGACTCACCATAACGTTGCAATCCCAGTGTAGAGGGGTGATTTATTCCCAAATTACAAACTCCGTAGCGATGCAATCCAGCGTCCTCCTCTCTGAGCAAATGTTTGCAAAGAATGCTGCAGTCGTGGGGCCTTACAAAATACCGGTAAGTGACCAGTATAGCTGCATGTACCGCAGCAACTGCTAGGGCTCTCCAAACCCCTATTTTCTCAACATATGAAAGTAAAGCAGGACTTTGCAGTTGTAGTGGAAAAAGGACTGGGAGAGATATGAAGGTTAAAAACACATTTTATTCCATACTAGTGTAAAAAAGTCATACAGGCACAGCAAACAAACACAGCTGACGTGTTTCCCGCCTCACAGGCAGTTCATCAGAGCTTCCTAAAAGGCCAGATCTTCAGTTTCAAGACCCAGTTTTCCATCAAATCTCTAATTTTGAAGGCATGGAAATTGAACGCTTAGTCATAGAGGCTTGTAAGTCAGTTTTCAAGGAAGATTTATCATATGGTTTGAAAAACCTATATTTCATGGTGTTCCACTCATGATTTTTCTTGGCATTCTTTTAGATTTCCTAGGATTTTACAGTTTATTCAGGTGGTTTGGATAAAGGTTTGTTTGCAACTACAGGTGGCCCTCGTTTTACAACGGTTCAATTTACACCGTTTCAGAATAACAACCTTTTTTTCCAGTCATGTGACTGCTATTGAAAAGCATTGAGAAGCAGTGCATTTATTAAAATAGCCAATAGGTGGAGCTGTCCGCTTGTGTTGCAGCAAAGCCAAGCAAGCTATTAATCAGACCTGAGCTATCTAGCAGATTTCAAAGGAACAAGATCTTCCTGTCTATAAATCAGTCCAGATTGGAATGCATAGAAAGAACTGTTTGCAGAAAAATGCAAGTGAAGTCTGTGTTGTGATTATTTTATTAGGTTTATAATGCTGTTTAGCAAATGTTTTTGTTCATTTAACTTAGTTTAATTATATATTCTGTGTTGTGTGATTATTTTATTAGGTTTATAATGCTGTTTAGCACTTAAAGTCTTCATTTCAAAGCTTTAAAAATAATGTATTAGGTGTTACTTATGACAATTATGACAAGAGGGGCCTGGAACCTATCTCCCTCACTTCCCATTGACTTACATTATAACTGGGTTTCAATTTACAACGGTTTCGATTTACAACCATTCCTTCTGGAACCTAACCCCGGCGTAAACTGAGGGCTACCTGTACTTTGAAAGGACAAATCTCTGCTCTTTCTGTCTTATTTCATAGAAAGATTGCTAAGCTTTCTGATATTCACTGTTTTGTTCAGGCTTTGATTTGTATCAAGCCTATTATTAAATCAATTTCTCCTCCTTGGAGTCTCAATTTTGTTTTAAAGATTTTGCAGGCTCCTCCTTTTGAGCCTATGCATTCTTTGGAGATTAAACTACTTTCTTACAAAGTGTTATTTCTTTTGGCTATCTCTTCTGCTAAAAGAGTTTTCTGAATTGTATGCTCTCTATTGTGAGTCTCCTTATCTGATTTTCCATCAGGATAAGCTGCTTTGCGGACATTGTTTTTAATTTTTTTGCATTAAGTTGTGAATTCTAACAACCTCTATCGGGAGATTATTGTTTGTTTCTTCCTTGTCCTAAGAATACTTAGAATCCTAAGAATACTTCTAAAGTGTCTTTAAATTCTTTGGATGGGGTAAGAGCTTTGAAATATTATGTTGAGGCTACTTAAGATTTCAGAAAGACTTATAGTCTATTTGTTATTTTTTCTAGTTCCAGAAAAGGTCAGAAAGCCTTTGCCATTTCTTTGGCATATTGGTTGAGCTTTAGATTCACAAAGCTTATTTGAAGGCAGGGCAGTCTTCGCTTCAGCATATTACAGCTCATTCTACTAGATCAGTCACCATATCTTCGGTTTTCAAGAATGAAGCTTCAGTTGATTAAATTTACAAAGCAGCAACTTGGTATTCTTTGCATTTATTTACTTAATTTTACCATTTTGATGTGTTTGCTTCTTTGGAAGCAGCCTTTGATAGAAAGGTTCTTCAGGCACCTATCTCAGTTTGATTCTAGTGCCTATGATTTGAGTTTTTGGAATTTTTCAAGACAGTATTTTTTATGTAAATTTCAGTCACCTCTGCACCTTATAGTTTCTCCTTTTCTTCCTTGGCCTTCGGTCGAATGACTGGGGGGTGGAGTTAAGGGGGAGCTATATAGACAGCTCTGCTGTGGTGCTCTCTTTGCTACTTCCTGTCAGGAAGGACAATATCCCACAAGTTAGGATGAATCCGTGGACACGGTACATCGCAAAAGAAAGAAATTTATCAGGTAAGCATAAATTCTGTTTGTTTTTTCTTTAATTTCTCATCGAAAATAGCTGTTTTTATTTTATCCCTCCCTCTCTAGTGACTCGTGGACACATTTTGGGTATTATATCCCATATGTCACTAGCTCCTGGACTCTTGCCACTTACTTGAAAGAAAACATAATTTATGTAAGAACCTGTCTGATAAATTTAATTTCTTTCATAGTGGCAAAAAACCATAGTTTTCTCCAACATAGGTGTGTCCGGTCCACGGCGTCATCCTTACTTGTGGGATATTCTCTTCCCCAACAGGAAATGGCAAAGAGCCCTGCAAAGCTGGTCACATGATCCCTCCTAGGCTCCGCCTTCCCCAGTCATTCTCTTTGCCGTTGTACAGGCAACATCTCCACGGAGATGGCTTAGAGTTTTTTAGTGTTTAACTGTAGTTTTTATTATTCAATCAAGAGTTTGTTATTTTAAAATAGTGCTGGTATGTACTATTTACTCTGAAACAGAAAAGAGATGAAGATTTCTGTTTGTAAGAGGAAAATGATTTTAGCAACCGTTACTAAAATCGATGGCTGTTTCCACACAGGACTGTTGAGAGGAATTAACTTCAGTTGGGGGAACAGTGAGCAGACTTTTGCTGCTTGAGGTATGACACATTCTAACAAGACGATGTAATGCTGGAAGCTGTCATTTTCCCTATGGGATCCGGTAAGCCATTTTTATTACAGAAAGAAAAAAAGGGCTTCACAAGGGCTTTTTAAGACTGTAGACATTTTCTGGGCTAAATCGATTTATATATAAACATATTTTATACTCCATAGCCTTGAGGAATTATTTTAATCTTGGGACTTATGTAAAATAACCGGCAGGCACTGTATTGGACACCTTATTCTCTAGGGGCTTTCCCTAATCATAGGCAGAGTCTCATTTTCGCGCCTCTATTGCGCACTTGTTTTTGAGAAGCATGACATGCAGATGCATGTGTGAGGAGCTCTGATACATAGAAAAGACTTTCTGAAGGCGTCATTTGGTATCGTATTCCCCTTTGGGCTTGGTTGGGTCTCAGCAAAGCAGATACCAGGGACTGTAAAGGGGTTAAATATAAAAACGGCTCCGGTTCCGTTATTTTAAGGGTTAAAGCTTCCAAATTTGGTGTGCAATACTTTTAAGGCTTTAAGACACTGTGGTGAAATTTTGGTGAATTTTGAACAATTCCTTCATACTTTTTCGCAATTGCAGTAATAAAGTGTGTTCAGTTTAAAATTTAAAGTGACAGTAACGGTTTATTTTAAAACGTTTTTTGTACTTTGTTATCAAGTTTTTGCCTGTTTAACATGTCTGAACTACCAGATAGACTGTGTTCTGAATGTGGGGAAGCCAAGGTTCCTTCTCATTTAAATAGATGTGATTTATGTGACACAAAATTTAGAGAAAATGATGCCCAAGATGATTCCTCAAGTGAGGGGAGTAAGCATGGTACTGCATCATCCCCTCCTTCGTCTACACCAGTCTTGCCCACACAGGAGGCCCCTAGTACATCTAGCGCGCCAATACTCCTTACTATGCAACAATTAACGGCTGTAATGGATAATTCTATCAAAAACATTTTAGCCAAAATGCCCACTTATCAGCGAAAGCGCGACTGCTCTGTTTTAGAAAATACTGAAGAGCATGAGGACGCTGATGATATTGGTTCTGAAGGGCCCCTACACCAGTCTGAGGGGGCCAGGGAGGTTTTGTCTGAGGGAGAAATTTCAGATTCAGGGAAAATTTCTCAACAAGCTGAACCTGATGTGATTACATTTAAATTTAAATTGGAACATCTCCGCGCTCTGCTTAAGGAGGTGTTATCCACTCTGGATGATTGTGAGAATTTGGTCATTCCAGAGAAACTATGTAAAATGGACAAGTTCCTAGAGGTCCCGGGGCCCCCCGAAGCTTTTCCTATACCCAAGCGGGTGGCGGACATTGTAAATAAAGAATGGGAAAGGCCCGGTATACCTTTCGTCCCTCCCCCCATATTTAAAAAATTGTTTCCTATGGTCGACCCCAGAAAGGACTTATGGCAGACAGTCCCCAAGGTCGAGGGGGCGGTTTCTACTCTAAACAAACGCACCACTATACCCATAGAAGATAGTTGTGCTTTCAAAGATCCTATGGATAAAAAATTAGAAGGTTTGCTTAAAAAGATGTTTGTTCAGCAAGGTTACCTTTTACAACCAATTTCATGCATTGTTCCTGTCACTACAGCAGCGTGTTTCTGGTTCGATGAGCTAGAAAAGGCGCTCAATAATAATTCTTCTTCTTATGAGGAGATTATGGACAGAATTCATGCTCTCAAATTGGCTAATTCTTTCACCCTAGACGCCACTTTGCAATTGGCTAGGTTAGCGGCGAAAAATTCTGGTTTTGCTATTGTGGCGCGCAGAGCACTTTGGTTAAAATCTTGTTCAGCGGATGCGTCTTCCAAGAACAAATTGCTTAACATTCCTTTCAAGGGGAAAACGCTGTTTGGCCCAGACTTGAAAGAGATTATCTCTGATATCACTGGGGGCAAGGGCCACGCCCTTCCTCAGGATAGGTCTTTCAAGGCCAAAAATAAACCTAATTTTCGTCCCTTTCGCAGAAACGGACCAGCCCCAAGTGCTACGTCCTCTAAGCAAGAGGGTAATACTTCTCAAGCCAAGCCAGCCTGGAGACCAATGCAAGGCTGGAACAAAGGAAAGCAGGCCAAGAAACCTGCCACTGCTACCAAGACAGCATGAGATGTTGGCCCCCGATCCGGGACCGGATCTGGTGGGGGGCAGACTCTCTCTCTTCGCTCAGGCTTGGGCAAGAGATGTTCTGGATCCTTGGGCACTAGAAATAGTCTCCCAAGGTTATCTTCTGGAATTCAAGGGGCTTCCCCCAAGGGGGAGGTTCCACAGGTCTCAATTGTCTTCAGACCACATAAAAAGACAGGCATTCTTACATTGTGTAGAAGACCTGTTAAAAATGGGAGTGATTCATCCTGTTCCTTTAGGAGAACAAGGGATGGGGTTCTACTCCAATCTGTTCGTAGTTCCCAAAAAAGAGGGAACATTCAGACCAATCTTAGATCTCAAGATCCTAAACAAGTTTCTCAAGGTTCCATCGTTCAAAATGGAAACCATTCGAACAATTCTTCCTTCCATCCAGGAAGGTCAATTCATGACCACGGTGGATTTAAAGGATGCGTATCTACATATTCCTATTCACAAGGAACATCATCGGTTCCTAAGGTTCGCATTCCTGGACAAGCATTACCAGTTTGTGGCACTTCCGTTCGGATTAGCCACTGCTCCAAGGATTTTCACAAAGGTACTAGGGTCCCTTCTAGCGGTGCTAAGACCAAGGGGCATTGCAGTAGTACCTTACTTGGACGACATTCTGATTCAAGCGTCGTCCCTTCCTCAAGCAAAGGCTCACACGGACATTGTCCTGGCCTTTCTCAGATCTCACGGGTGGAAAGTGAACGTAGAAAAAAGTTCTCTATCTCCGTCAACAAGGGTTCCCTTCTTGGGAACAATAATAGACTCCTTAGAAATGAGGATTTTTCTGACAGAGGCCAGAAAATCAAAACTTCTAAACTCTTGTCAAATACTTCATTCTGTTCCTCATCCTTCCATAGCGCAGTGCATGGAAGTAATAGGTTTGATGGTAGCGGCAATGGACATAGTTCCTTTTGCGCGAATTCATCTAAGACCATTACAACTGTGCATGCTCAGTCAGTGGAATGGGGACTATACAGACTTGTCTCCGACGATACAAGTAGATCAGAGGACCAGAGATTCACTCCGTTGGTGGCTGTCCCTGGACAACCTGTCACAGGGGATGAGCTTCCGCAGACCAGAGTGGGTCATTGTCACGACCGACGCCAGTCTGGTGGGCTGGGGCGCGGTCTGGGGACCCCTGAAAGCTCAGGGTCTTTGGTCTCGGTAAGAATCTCTTCTCCCGATAAATATTCTGGAACTGAGAGCGATATTCAATGCTCTCAAGGCTTGGCCTCAGCTAGCAAAGGCCAAGTTCATACGGTTTCAATCAGACAACATGACGACTGTTGCGTACATCAACCATCAGGGGGGAACAAGGAGTTCCCTGGCGATGGAAGAAGTGACCAAAATCATTCAATGGGCGGAGACTCACTCCTGCCACTTGTCTGCAATCCACATCCCAGGAGTGGAAAATTGGGAAGCGGATTTTCTGAGTCGTCAGACATTTCATCCGGGGGAGTGGGAACTCCATCCGGAAATCTTTGCCCAAATTACTCAATTGTGGGGCATTCCAGACATGGATCTGATGGCCTCTCGTCAGAACTTCAAGGTTCCTTGCTACGGGTCCAGATCCAGGGATCCCAAGGCGACTCTAGTAGATGCACTAGTAGCACCTTGGACCTTCAAACTAGCTTATGTATTCCCGCCGTTTCCTCTCATCCCCAGGCTGGTAGCCAGGATCAATCAGGAGAGGGCATCAGTGATCTTGATAGCTCCTGCGTGGCCACGCAGGACTTGGTATGCAGACCTGGTGAATATGTCATCGGCTCCACCATGGAAGCTACCTTTGAGACGAGACCTTCTTGTTCAAGGTCCGTTCGAACATCCGAATCTGGTCTCACTCCAACTGACTGCTTGGAGATTGAACGCTTGATCTTATCAAAGCGAGGGTTCTCAGATTCTGTCATTGATACTCTTGTTCAGGCCAGAAAGCCTGTAACTAGAAAAATTTACCACAAAATATGGAAAAAATATATCTGTTGGTGTGAATCTAAAGGATTCCCTTGGGACAAGGTAAAAATTCCTAAGATTCTATCCTTTCTTCAAGAAGGTTTGGAGAAAGGATTATCTGCAAGTTCCTTGAAGGGACAGATTTCTGCCTTGTCTGTGTTACTTCACAAAAAGCTGGCAGCTGTGCCAGATGTTCAAGCCTTTGTTCAGGCTCTGGTTAGAATCAAGCCTGTTTACAAACCTTTGACTCCTCCTTGGAGTCTCAATTTAGTTCTTTCAGTTCTTCAGGGGGTTCCGTTTGAACCCTTACATTCCGTTGATATTAAGTTATTATCTTGGAAAGTTTTGTTTTTGGTTGCAATTTCTTCTGCTAGAAGAGTTTCAGAATTATCTGCTCTGCAGTGTTCTCCTCCTTATCTGGTGTTCCATGCAGATAAGGTGGTTTTACGTACTAAACCTGGTTTTCTTCCGAAAGTTGTTTCTAACAAAAACATTAACCAGGAGATAGTCGTGCCTTCTTTGTGTCCGAATCCAGTTTCAAAGAAGGAACGTTTGTTGCACAATTTGGATGTTGTTCGTGCTCTAAAATTCTATTTAGATGCTACAAAGGATTTTAGACAAACATCTTCCTTGTTTGTTGTTTATTCTGGTAAAAGGAGAGGTCAAAAAGCAACTTCTACCTCTCTCTCTTTTTGGATTAAAAGCATCATCAGATTGGCTTATGAGACTGCCGGACGGCAGCCTCCTGAAAGAATCACAGCTCATTCCACTAGGGCTGTGGCTTCCACATGGGCCTTCAAGAACGAGGCTTCTGTTGATCAGATATGTAAGGCAGCGACTTGGTCTTCACTGCACACTTTTACTAAATTTTACAAGTTTGATACTTTTGCTTCTTCTGAGGCTATTTTTGGGAGAAAGGTTTTGCAAGCCGTGGTGCCTTCCATCTAGGTGACCTGATTTGCTCCCTCCCTTCATCCGTGTCCTAAAGCTTTGGTATTGGTTCCCACAAGTAAGGATGACGCCGTGGACCGGACACACCTATGTTGGAGAAAACAGAATTTATGTTTACCTGATAAATTACTTTCTCCAACGGTGTGTCCGGTCCACGGCCCGCCCTGGTTTTTTAATCAGGTCTGATAATTTATTTTCTTTAACTACAGTCACCACGGTATCATATGGTTTCTCCTATGCAAATATTCCTCCTTTACGTCGGTCGAATGACTGGGGAAGGCGGAGCCTAGGAGGGATCATGTGACCAGCTTTGCTGGGCTCTTTGCCATTTCCTGTTGGGGAAGAGAATATCCCACAAGTAAGGATGACGCCGTGGACCGGACACACCGTTGGAGAAAGTAATTTATCAGGTAAACATAAATTCTGTTTTTGGTGGTTATGATTTGTTTGAATAAAGCACATTATTTTTCCAGTTCCTCTTTTTGATGCTTTTTACTCCTTGTTTTTTTTTTTACACCTCACTACTTGGCTATATATTAAACTGAAGCATGAGTGAGGTGGGAGGTGTATTTATAGGCATTTGAGGTTTGGGAAACTTTGCCCCCTCCTGGTAGGAATGTATATCCCATACGTCACTAGCTCATGGACACTTGCCTCTATGAATAAAATTAATTTATCAGGTAAGTTCTTACATAAATTATGTTATTCTATACATGGTGAAAAGTATTTAAAAACTGTGCTCATCTGGGATTTGAACCCAGGACCTCTAGCACCAAAGTGAGAATCCTACCCCTAGACCAATGAGCTAGACTGTTACTGTTACAATTACAGCAAGCATTTGTTTTGATATGGCTGGGAAAGTATCATCAAAAAGGCGCATAAAAAACAAGTCTTTTCTATGTTTAGTATCCTTCACATGACTGCAGGAAGTATAATTTCTTTGTTAATAAGATACACGGAGAAAGCTAAATCTTCAGGAGAATTCTATTTCAAGGATATAATCCAGTGGTTTTCCAAAATAAAATATTGGTGGAAACAGACGCTGCGTACTCTATGCTGGGCAATGTCAGTGGATAGTTTGTTGTTGCTGTTGCTCAGCTATAGGGATATGGGATAATGCACCTGATATTGTATCTTGGCAGTCATATCATGTTTTATTAGTGATATGTTTGACATTTTTATATTTTATCTCCTATTTAAAATTACATTTTCGCAGTTGGAAAAATACGATTTTTAACATGGTATATCTACGATGCATTTGGTGCTGTGGCTTAGTTGGTTAAAGCGCCTCTCTTGTAAACAGGAGATCCTGAGTTCGAATCTCAGCAGTGCCTTGTGTAAACTATTTGGTACAGTAATTTCAGACTTTGGTGTGAACTTATCTTAGTATTGATAAAATAAAGTGTCATCTTGGAAGAATTCAAAAATCCACAAAGCAGACAATAAAACCCAGAAAGCATATTTATCTTAAAACTATTTGCTAAAATTGGCCCACACCAAATGCATTCCATACAGCTTAGAACATACAACAGAGAGAGGGATCACATTGCAATAAAGCTAATTGTTCTTTAGAAAAAAAAAAAAGACTTTGCTTTCAGTGTAAGCACGTTCACCTCATAGAAACAAAATTAGTCTGGGGCTGAAGGTAATTGAAACAGGGGAGCCAAAAGTCAGCCTACCATTCTAGAATAACTGCATCTTAAAACCATCTCCATCTTGGCCAGGCTGTAGTCAGGAGGAAAAAATGTATGCTTACCTTCTTTGAGAACTTGAGGCAGAACAGCAATCTGTATAAAGCTCAATTCCTGTATGAACCTCTAAGAGATCACCAAGGCATCTAGAACAAAGGAAGATACCAGGTTCTGGGAAAATATCTATGTCACAGTCTTTTTTTTAAAACCACAAAACTGCTTTTTTGGACTTTTCTGAAATACTTTAGGAATAGATATATCTCAAGTCGAACTTTGCTCATCTGATGCAAACCCTCCTGTGGAGACAACAATACATGTGTTGTCAGATAGAATACTGGCACGATTTTGGGTCAACAGGGACCACAGGTCCTCACAGAAAAAAATAGCTATCAGAATGCTTCTTAGAATGGATGACTCCTGAAGAACACTGAGGGAATTGCATACCACATCATAACCAGGCAGACTATAATTAAACCTTGGTTTCAAATGTCTCAGTCTGCTGAAAAAAAGCAAGGCTGCAAATCTTTTAACATGGAATCCCTGTCCACAGAGAGATCATAATTCAAATATAGGGTCTAAAACTGTTGTGCAATGCTCTTTTACTGTTAATCCTAACATTAAGCAAATCGGAGCACTTAAGAGTTTGATATTTATTCTATGATGTGTTCAGAAAAAAAGAATTGCCTAAAGCAATTTTGTCACCTAAAGAAACACAGCACTACCACTAAAAAATAACTCCAAAATGGGCAGCATGCAGAATTTGTTCCATCACCTTCAAACCCTGTGTTCATAAATTCTATTATTAATGAGCAAAATATATGAAAAATATTCTGTGGAGCAACCCTATATTTTGGGATGATTTCCATGTTGGTACTTTTTTTCTTTTTTGTTGGTTAAATTGTCTGTCCAGTAGGTACGAGTTTCTGTCTGTCAGCGTATCTTTTCCAAAAAACATGATTTCATAATTGGCCAAAGAATTGTCCTAAGCTTTTTGAGCCTCATCAGTTTTCTCTTCTTTCCTGTGAATACTATCGCCTAGATAACGAGTCTTGTGTTAGCCTTAAAAAGCAGCGTTGAGGTGTCCCAACGCTGCTTTTTAACGCCCGCTGGTATTACGAGTCTGGCAGGTACAAGTGTACCGCTCACTTTTTTTCCGCGATTTTAGCATACCGCAAATCCCCTTATGTCAATTGCGTATCCTATCTTTTTAATGGGATTTTCCTAACGCCAGTATTACGATCTCCTGTCAAGACTCCTACCGCATTTAAAAGTCAGTAGTTAAGAGTTTTATGTGCTAACGCTGTAACATAAAACTCTTAACTAAAGTGCTAAAAGTACACTAACACCCATAAACTACCTATTAACTCCTAAACCGAGGTCCCCCCCACATCGCAAACACTTAACTAAAATTTTTAACCCCTAATCTGCTGTCCCTAACATCGCCGCCACCTACCTACATTTATTAAGCCCTAATCTGCCGCCCACAACGTCGCCGCTACTATATTAAATGTATTAACCCCTAAATCTAAATCTATCCCTAACACCCCCCTAACTTAAATATCATTTTAAAAAATAAAAATAAAATTACTACAATTAATTAAATTATTCCTATTTAAAACTAAATACTTACCTATAAAATAAACCTTAAGCTACCTACAATATAACGAATAGTTACATTGTAGCTAGCTTAGGTTTTATTTTTATTTTACAGGCAAGTTTGTATTTATTTTAACTAGGTAGAATAGTTATTAAATAGTTATTAACTATTTAATAACTACCTAGTTAAAATAAGTACAAATTTACCTGTAAAATAAATCCTAACCTAAGTTACAATTTCACATAACTCTACACTATAATTAAATTAATTACCTAAACTAACTACAATTAATTACAATTAAATTAAATAAACTAAATTACAGAAACCCCCCACTAAATTAAAGAAAATAAAAAAGAAATTATAAATTTTTAAACTAATTACACCTAATCTAATCCCCCTAATAAAATAAAAAAGCCCCCCCAAAATAAAAAAAATTCCCTACCCTATACTAAATTACAAATAGCCCTTAAAAGGGCATTTTGCGGGGCATTGCCCCAAAGTAATCAGCTCTTTTACCTGTAAAATAAAATACAATACCCCCCAACATTAAAACCCACCACCCACACACCCAACCCTACTCTAAAACCCACCCAATCCCCCCTTAATAAAACCTAACACTACCCCCTTGAAGATCACCCTACCTTGAGACGTCTTCACCAAGCTGGGCACAAGTGGTACTCCAGACGGTCCGAAGTCTTCATCCTATCCGGGCAGAAGAGGACATCCAGACGGGCAGAAATCTTCGTCCAGGCGGCATCTTCTATCTTCTTCCATCCGGAGCGGAGCGGGTCCATCTTGAAGACATCCGACGCGGAGCATCCTCTTCCATCTGACGGCGACTGAAGAATGAAGGTTCCTTTAAGTGACGTCATCCAAGATGGCGTCCCTTCAATTCCGATTGGCTGATAGAATCCTATCAGCCAATCGGAATTAAGGTAGGAAAAATCCTATTGGCTGATGCAATCAGCCAATAGAATTGAAGTTCAATCCTATTGGCTGATCCAATCAGCCAATAGGATTGAGCTCGCATTCTATTGGCTGTTCCAATCAGGATTTTTCCTACCTTAATTCCGATTGGCTGATAGGATTCTATCAGCCAATCGGAATTAAAGGGACGCCATCTTGGATGACGTCACTTAAAGGAACCTTCATTCTTCAGTCGCCGTCAGATGGAAGAGGATGCTCCGCGTCGGATGGAAGAAGATAGAAGATGCCGCCTGGATGAAGACTTCTGCCGGTCTGGATGTCCTCTTCTGCCTGGATAGGATGAAGACTTCGGACCTCCTGGAGGACCACTTGTGCCCGGCTGGGTCAAGACGTCTCAAGGTAGGGTGATCTTCAAGGGGTTAGTGTTAGGTTTTATTAAGGGGGGATTGGGTGGGTTTTAGCATAGGATTTGGTGTGTGGGTGGTGGGTTTTAATTTTTGGGGGGGTATTGTATTTTTTTTTTTACAGGTAAAAGAGCTGATTACTTTGGGGCAATACCCAGCAAAAGGCCCTTTTAAGGGCTATTTGTAATGTAGTATAGGGTAGGGAATTTTTTTATTTTGGGGGGCTTTTTTATTTTATTAGGGGGATTAGATTAGGTGTAATTAGTTTAAAAAATTGTAATTTCTTTTTTATTTTCTGTAATTTAGTGGGGGGGTTTTCGTACTTTAGTTTGTTTAATTTAATTGTAATTAATTGTAGTTAGTTTAGGTAATTTAATTTAATTATAGTGTAGTGTTAGGTGTAATTGTAACTTAGGTTAGGGTTTATTTTACAGGTAACAGAAAAGTACATAGACAAAGTCCCAGCACCAAGGGTAACTTTAAACACTTTCTTGATTAATTTTCCTGTGGTTCAGGACTACCCCTCAGCACTTACAAGTAATTCAATCCCTTGTATTAAGGATGCTTTCACATCAAAAACATTGATGAAAACAAAATGTCACAATATTTCCGTATAAGCATTAGTTGTACAAACTGGTAGGTCTTACCCGCTCAATCTGGAACGGTCTCTGTATTCTAAGTCCCACTTGTGTATCGGTCCACAGGAGCCTTTCTTTGAATTTCAATTTGTATATCTTCGTAGATGAATGGGCTTCCGTTAGCCCGGCTCCCTCCTCGATCACTCCAATAGTAAATTGGACTGTTACAGCTTCACCTCCTTCTTGGGTTAATCCATTGCTGCTTATAACTTGGTGCTTTCAGGGGTATCCCGCTCTCACCCAGGGTCTGACGATTTTGACGGTTGGTTTGTTGCTACCTGTGCTCACTCAAAATTCCCCAATTGGCTCAATACAGGTGTAGTGATCAAACGATCAAGAATGAGGAGCACCAGGCAGGTTTCAATAAAATAAAACGTAACTTTTATTGAACTCTTCAGCTTAAATTAAAATCTTTCAGACTAGAACAACATGTACATAGATAGCTCAGCATTCTCTTTGCTTACGCGTTTCGGCTACTGCCGTAATCATAGCTTGAGAACAAAACATACAATGAACACTTTTAAAATACCCACCACTATCTGATTGGATAGTTAAAACTTAACTGCTGACTATCTGATTGGATGTTCACTCCTAGCTTAGGAACTCCTCTTCAGTACATTGTGCAGCTGTGGTTATTTATCCTAAAGGTACAACATTGTCAGTGAAAATATATTATAATCTTATTTCTATGGGGATCGTTGCATATTGATTTTATTAATAGGTGACAACTTTAGCGGCACTTTTTTCATTTTGCCGTTGTTTAAAATTGTACCATAATTCTCCGTTTGCTATTTAGACCGCTTCTGGCTAACTTCATTCAGGGTATAAATGCTCTCCCTATATACCTATATTAAATAGACTAAGAATTAAGATATTATTCTATTTCACCTTAATAACAATGTATCCAATTTCTTTGAAAATATTAGACTGTGAAACAAAAATTAACTATTTATTGGTATTTAAATTCCTCGTGGCAGATTGTATCCAACATGTGAACGCTCTCCCTATGTAATCATATGTAGTGAAGCTTTTAAATATTATCGTGTCCTATCTGGCCATATTAACATTTTGTATTATACGTTTAAAAATTTTAAGGCTCACGGACTGGACTAGAGATTATTTCTCCAACATTGGTGTGTCCGGTCCACGGCGTCATCCTTACTTGTGGGAATATCTCTTCCCCAACAGGAAATGGCAAAGAGTCCCAGCAAAGCTGGCCATATAGTCCCTCCTAGGCTCCGCCCACCCCAGTCATTCTCTTTGCCGTTGCACAGGCAACATCTCCACGGAGATGGTTAAGAGTTTTTGGTGTTTAAATGTAGTTTTTCTCCAACATAGGTGTGTCCGGTCCACGGCGTCATCCTTACTTGTGGGATATTCTCCTCCCCAACAGGAAATGGCAAAGAGCCCAGCAAAGCTGGTCACATGATCCCTCCTAGGCTCCGCCTACCCCAGTCATTCTCTTTGCCGTTGCACCGGCAACATCTCCACGGAGATGGTTAAGAGTTTTTTGGTGTTTAAATGTAGTTTTTATTCTTCAATCAAGTGTTTGTTATTTTAAAATAGTGCTGGTATGTACTATTTACTCTGAAACTGAAAAGAGATGAAGATTTCTGTTTGTAAGAGGAAGATGATTTTAGCAAACGTTACTAAAATCGATTGCTGTTTCCACACAGGACTGTTGAGATGAAGTAACTTCAGTTGGGGGAAGCAGTTGGCAGACTTTTCTGCCTGAGGTATGACTGGCCACATTTCTAACAAGACTTTGTAATGCTGGAAGGCTGTCATTTTCCCTATGGGGACCGGTAAGCCATTTTCTTAGATTAAGTAAAAGAATAAAGGGCTTTATAAGGGCTAAAAAAACTGGTAGACATTTTTCTGGGCTAAAACGATTACTTTGCTAAGCATATTTGGCAGATTATAACTCTTTATAGTTATTATAATCTTGGGGATTGTTGTTAAAAAACGGCAGGCACTGTATGGACACCTTTTTCAGATGGGGGCCTTCTCTAGTCATAGGCAGAGCCTCATTTTCGCGCCACTAATGCGCAGTTGTTTTTGGAAAGCAAGGCATGCAGATGCATGTGTGAGGAGCTAAGAACCACTGAAAAAGCTTATAGAAGGCATCATTTGGTATCGTATTCCCCTCTGGGCTTGGTTGGGTCTCAGCAAAGCAGATTCCTGGGACTGTATAGGGGTTAAATGTAAAAACGGCTCCGGTTCCGTTATTTTAAGGGTTAAAGCTTTCAAATTTGGTGTGCAATACTTTTAAGGCTTTAAGACACTGTGGTGAAATTTTGGTGAATTTTGAACAATTCCTTCATGCTTTTTCGCATATTCAGTAATAAAGTGTGTTCTGTTTAAAATTTAAAGTGACAGTAACGGTTTTATTTTAAAACGTTTTTTGTGCTTTGTTGACAAGTTTAAGCCTGTTTAACATGTCTGAACCATCAGATAAGCGATGTTCTATATGTATGAAAGCCAATGTGTCTCCCCATTTAAATATATGTGATAATTGTGACATAGTGTCCAAACAAAGTAGGGACAATGATGCCACAGATAATAATATTGCCCAAGATGATTCTTCAAATGAGGGGAGTAAGCATGGTACTGCATCATCCCCTTCTGTGTCTACACCAGTTTTGCCCACACAAGAGGCCCCTAGTACATCTAGTGCGCCAATACTTATTACCATGCAACAATTAACGGCTGTTATGGATAATTCTATTGCAAATATTTTATCTAAAATGCCTACTTATCAGAGAAAGCGCAATTGCTCTGTTTTAAACACTGAAGAGCAAAAGGACGCTGATGATAACGTTTCTGACATACCCTCACACCAATCTGAAGGGGCCAGGAGGGAGGTTTTGTCTGAGGGAGAAATTTCAGATTCAGGAAAAATTTCTCAACAAGCTGAACCTGATGTTGTAACATTTAAATTTAAATTAGAACATCTCCGTGCACTGCTTAAGGAGGTATTATCTACTCTGGATGATTGTGACAATTTGGTCATTCCAGAGAAATTATGTAAGATGGACAAATTCCTAGAGGTTCCGGTGCCCCCCGATGCTTTTCCTATACCCAAGCGGGTGGCGGACATAGTAAATAAGGAGTGGGAAAGGCCCGGCATACCTTTTGTTCCTCCCCCTATATTTAAGAAATTATTTCCTATAGTCGACCCCAGAAAGGACTTATGGCAGACAGTCCCTAAGGTCGAGGGGGCGGTCTCTACTCTAAACAAACGCACTACTATTCCCATAGAAGATAGTTGTGCTTTCAAAGATCCTATGGATAAAAAATTAGAGGGTTTGCTTAAAAAGATGTTTGTTCAGCAAGGTTACCTTCTACAACCAATTTCATGCATTGTTCCTGTCACTACGGCAGCGTGTTTCTGGTTCGAAGAACTAGAAAAGTCGCTCAATAAAGAATCTTCGTATGAGGAGGTTATGGACAGAGTTCAAGCACTTAAATTGGCTAACTCTTTTATTCTAGATGCCGCTTTGCAATTAGCTAGATTAGCGGCGAAAAATTCAGGGTTTGCTATCGTGGCGCGCAGAGCGCTTTGGCTAAAGTCTTGGTCAGCGGATGTGTCTTCCAAGACAAAATTGCTTAACATCCCTTTCAAGGGTAAAACACTGTTTGGTCCTGATTTGAAAGAGATTATTTCAGACATCACCGGGGGAAAGGGCCACGCCCTTCCTCAGGATAGGTCTTTTAAGGCTAAAAATAAGCCAAATTTTCGTCCCTTTCGCAGAAACGGACCAGCCTCTACTTCTACATCCTCTAAGCAAGAGGGTAATACTTCTCAACCCAAACCAGCCTGGAGACCGATGCAAGGCTGGAACAAGGGTAAGCAGGCCAAGAAGCCTGCCACTGCTACCAAAACAGCATGAAGGGATGGCCCCCGATCCGGGACCGGATCTGGTGGGGGGCAGACTTTCTCTCTTTGCTCAGGCCTGGGCAAGAGATGTTCAGGATCCTTGGGCACTAGAAATAGTTTCTCAAGGTTATCTCCTGGAATTCAAGGAACTACCCCCAAGGGGAAGGTTCCACAGGTCTCAATTATCTTCAAACCAAATAAAAAGACAGGCATTCTTACATTGTGTAGAAGACCTGTTAAAGATGGGAGTAATTCATCCAGTTCCAATAGGAGAACAAGGGATGGGGTTTTACTCCAACCTGTTCATAGTTCCCAAAAAAGAGGGAACATTCAGACCAATTTTAGATCTCAAGATCCTAAACAAATTTCTCAGGGTTCCATAGTTCAAAATGGAAACCATTCGAACGATCCTTCCTACCATCCAGGAAGGTCAATTTATGACCACTGTGGATTTAAAGGATGCGTACCTACATATTCCTATCCACAAGGAACATCATCAGTTCCTAAGGTTCGCTTTTCTGGACAAGCATTACCAGTTTGTGGCACTTCCATTCGGATTAGCCACTGCTCCGAGAATTTTCACAAAGGTACTAGGGTCCCTTCTAGCGGTTCTAAGACCAAGGGGCATTGCAGTAGTACCGTACTTGGACGACATCCTGATTCAAGCGTCGTCTCTGTCAAAAGCAAAGGCTCATACGGACATCGTCCTAGCCTTTCTCAGATCTCACGGATGGAAAGTGAACATAGAAAAAAGTTCTCTTTCCCCGTCAACAAGAGTTCCCTTCTTGGGAACAATATTAGACTCCTTAGAAATGAGGATTTTTCTGACAGAGGTCAGAAAATCAAAACTTCTAAGCTCTTGTCAAGTACTTCATTCTGTTCTTCGTCCTTCCATAGCGCAGTGCATGGAAGTAATAGGATTGATGGTTGCAGCAATGGACATAGTTCCTTTTGCACGAATTCATCTAAGACCATTACAACTGTGCATGCTCAGACAGTGGAATGGGGATTATACAGACTTGTCTCCGACGATTCAAGTAGATCAAAGGACCAGAGATTCACTCCGTTGGTGGCTGATCCTGGACAACCTGTCACAGGGAATGAGCTTCCGCAGACCAGAGTGGGTCATTGTCACGACCGACGCCAGTCTGGTGGGCTGGGGCGCGGTCTGGGAACCCCTGAAAGCTCAGGGTCTATGGTCTCGGGAAGAATCTCTTCCCCCGATAAACATTCTGGAACTGAGAGCGATATTCAATGCTCTCAAAGCTTGGCCTCATCTAGCAAAGGCCAAATTCATAAGGTTTCAATCAGACAACATGACGACAGTTGCATATATCAACCATCAGGGGGGAACAAGGAGTTCCCTGGCGATGGAGGAAGTGACCAAGATAATTCAATGGGCGGAGGATCACTCCTGCCACTTGTCTGCAATCCACATCCCAGGAGTGGAAAATTGGGAAGCGGATTTTCTGAGTCGTCAGACATTCCATCCGGGGGAGTGGGAACTCCATACGGAAATCTTTGCCCAAATAACTCGATTATGGGGCATTCCAGACATGGATCTGATGGCCTCTCGTCAGAACTTCAAGGTTCCTTGTTACGGGTCCAGATCCAGGGATCCCAAGGCGACTCTAGTAGATGCACTAGTAGCACCTTGGACCTTCAACCTAGCTTATGTATTCCCACCGTTTCCTCTCATTCCCAGGCTGGTAGCCAGGATCAATCAGGAGAGGGCTTCGGTGATCTTGATAGCTCCTGCGTGGCCACGCAGGACTTGGTATGCAGACCTCGTGAATATGTCATCGGCTCCACCATGGAAGCTACCTTTGAGACAGGACCTTCTTGTTCAAGGTCCATTCGAACATCCGAATCTGGTTTCCCTCCAACTGACTGCTTGGAGATTGAACGCTTGATTTTATCAAAGCGTGGGTTTTCAGATTCTGTAATAGATACTCTGATTCAGGCTAGAAAGCCTGTAACTAGAAAAATTTACCATAAGATATGGAAAAAATATATCTGTTGGTGTGAATCTAAAGGATTCCCATGGAACAAGATAAAAATTCCTAAGATTCTATCCTTTCTACAAGAAGGTTTGGAGAAAGGATTATCTGCAAGTTCTCTGAAGGGACAGATCTCTGCGTTATCTGTTTTACTTCACAAAAGGCTGGCAGCTGTGCCAGACGTTCAAGCGTTTGTTCAGGCTCTGGTTAGAATCAAGCCTGTTTACAGACCTTTGACTCCTCCCTGGAGTCTTAATCTAGTTCTTTCAGTTCTTCAAGGGGTTCCGTTTGAACCCTTACATTCCGTAGATATTAAATTATTATCTTGGAAAGTTTTGTTTTTGGTTGCAATTTCTTCTGCTAGAAGAGTTTCTGAGTTATCTGCTCTGCAGTGTTCTCCGCCCTATCTGGTGTTCCATGCAGATAAGGTGGTTTTGCGTACTAAGCCTGGTTTTCTTCCGAAAGTTGTTTCCAACAAAAATATTAACCAGGAGATAGTTGTACCTTCTTTGTGTCTGAATCCAATTTCAAAGAAGGAACGTTTGTTACACAATTTGGACGTAGTCCGTGCTCTAAAATTCTATTTAGAGGCCACTAAAGATTTCAGACAAACATCTTCTTTGTTTGTTGTTTATTCTGGTAAAAGGAGAGGTCAAAAAGCAACTTCTACCTCTCTTTCTTTTTGGCTTAAAAGCATTATCCGATTGGCTTATGAGACTGCCGGACGGCAGCCTCCTGAAAGAATCACAGCTCATTCCACTAGGGCTGTGGCTTCCACATGGGCCTTCAAGAACGAGGCTTCTGTTGATCAGATATGTAAGGCAGCGACTTGGTCTTCACTGCACACTTTTGCCAAATTTTACAAATTTGATACTTTTGCTTCTTCGGAGGCTATTTTTGGGAGAAAGGTTTTGCAAGCCGTGGTACCTTCCATTTAGGTGACCTGATTTGCTCCCTCCCTTCATCCGTGTCCTAAAGCTTTGGTATTGGTTCCCACAAGTAAGGATGACGCCGTGGACCGGACACACCTATGTTGGAGAAAACAGAATTTATGTTTACCTGATAAATTACTTTCTCCAACGGTGTGTCCGGTCCACGGCCCGCCCTGGTTTTTTTAATCAGGTCTGTTGAATTATTTTTTCTAACTACAGTCACCACGGTATCATATGGTTTCTCCTATGCATATTTCCTCCTGTACGTCGGTCGAATGACTGGGGTAGGCGGAGCCTAGGAGGGATCATGTGACCAGCTTTGCTGGGCTCTTTGCCATTTCCTGTTTGGGAGGAGAATATCCCACAAGTAAGGATGACGCCGTGGACCGGACACACCGTTGGAGAAAGTAATTTATCAGGTAAACATAAATTCTGTTTTTATTCTTCTATCAAGTGTTTGTTATTTTAAAATAGTGCTGGTATGTACTATTTACTCTGACAGTAACTAAAATTGATTGCTGTTTCCACATAGGACTGGTGAGATGAAGTAACTTCAGTTGGGGGAAACAGTTAGCAGACTTTTCTGCTTAAGGTATGACTAGCCATTTTTCTAACAAGACTGTGTAATGCTGGAAGGCTGTCATTTTTCCCCTCATGGGGATAGGTAAGCCATTTTCTTAGTCTCAAACAGAATAAAGGGCTTAATATGGGCTATAAAACTGGTAGACACTTTTATGGGCTAAATCGATTGCTTTATTTGGACATTTTATACATGTTTATGATGATATTTCACATTTATAAGCTTGGGGAACGTTTTTTAACGGCAGGCACTATGTTAGACACCTTTTCCAGTCAGGGAGGGCCTTCCCAGTTGTAGGCTGAGCCTCATTTTCGCGCCTTTACTGCGCAGTTGTTTTTGAGAGCAAGACATGCAGATGCATGTGTGAGGACCTGAAAATAGCTGGAAAAGTTTCTAGAAGGTGTCATTTGGTATCGTATTCCCCTCTGGGCTTGGTTAGATCTCAGCAAAAGCTGTAGCTGGGACTGTATAGGGGTTAAATTTGTAAACGGCTCCGGTTCCGTTATTTTAAGGGTTAAAGCTCTGAAATTTGGTGTGCAATACTCTTAATGCTTTAAGACACTGTGGTGAAATTTTGGTAATTTTTGAACAATTCCTTCATAGTTTTTCACATGTTCAGTAATAAAGTGTTTCTGTTTAAAATTTAAAGAGACAGTAACGGTTTTGTTTTAAAACGGTTTTTGTGCTTTATTAACAAGTTTAAGCCTGTTTAACATGTCTGTGCCTTCGGATAAGCTATGTTCTATATGTATGAAAGCCAATGTGTCTCCCCATTTAAATTTGTGTGATAATTGTGCCATAGCGTCCAAACAAAGTAAGGACAGTACTGCCACAGATAATGAAATTGCCCAAGATGATTCCTCAGATGAGGGGAGTAGACATGATACTACATCATCTCCTACTGTGTCTACACCAGTTTTGCCCACGCAGGAGGCCCCTAGTACATCTAGCGCGCCAATGCTAATTACCATGCAACAATTGACGGCTGTAATGGATAACTCCATAGCAAATATTTCTCCAACATAGGTGTGTCCGGTCCACGGCGTCATCCTTACTTGTGGGATATTCTCTTCCCCAACAGGAAATGGCAAAGAGCCCAGCAAAGCTGGTCACATGATCCCTCCTAGGCTCCGCCTACCCCAGTCATTCTCTTTGCCGTTGTACAGGCAACATCTCCACGGAGATGGCTTAGAGTTTTTTAGTGTTTAACTGTAGTTTTTATTATTCAATCAAGAGTTTGTTATTTTAAAATAGTGCTGGTATGTACTATTTACTCAGAAACAGAAAAGAGATGAAGATTTCTGTTTGTATGAGGAAAATGATTTTAGCAACCGTTACTAAAATCCATGGCTGTTCCACACAGGACTGTTGAGAGCATTTAACTTCAGTTGGGGGAACAGTGAGCAGTCTCTTGCTGCTTGAGGTATGACACATTCTAACAAGACGATGTAATGCTGGAAGCTGTCATTTTCCCTATGGGATCCGGTAAGCCATGTTTATTAAGATAGTAAATAAGGGCTTCACAAGGGCTTATTAAGACTGTAGACTTTTTCTGGGCTAAATCGATTCATTATTAACACATATTTAGCCTTGAGGAATCATTTAATCTGGGTATTTTGATAAGATTATATCGGCAGGCACTGTTTTAGACACCTTATTCTTTAGGGGCTTTCCCAAATCATAGGCAGAGCCTCATTTTCGCGCCGGTGTTGCGCACTTGTTTTTGAGAGGCATGACATGCAGTCGCATGTGTGAGGAGCTCTGATACCTAGAAAAGACTTTCTGAAGGCGTCATTTGGTATCGTATTCCCCTTTGGGCTTGGTTGGGTCTCAGCAAAGCAGATACCAGGGACTGTAAAGGGGTTAAAGTTTATAACGGCTCCGGTTCCGTTATTTTAAGGGTTAAAGCTTCCAAATTTGGTGTGCAATACTTTTAAGGCTTTAAGACACTGTGGTGAAATTTTGGTGAATTTTGAACAATTCCTTCATATTTTTTCGCAATTGCAGTAATAAAGTGTGTTCAGTTTAAAATTTAAAGTGACAGTAACGGTTTTATTTTAAAACGTTTTTTGTACTTTGTTATCAAGTTTATGCCTGTTTAACATGTCTGAACTACCAGATAGACTGTGTTCTGAATGTGGGGAAGCCAGAGTTCCTTCTCATTTAAATAAATGTGATTTATGTGACAATGACAATGATGTCCAAGATGATTCCTCAAGTGAGGGGAGTAAGCATGGTACTGCATCATTCCCTCCTTCGTCTACACGAGTCTTGCCCACTCAGGAGGCCCCTAGTACATCTAGCGCGCCAATACTCCTTACTATGCAACAATTAACGGCTGTAATGGATAATTCTGTCAAAAACATTTTAGCCAAAATGAACACTTATCAGCGTAAGCGCGACTGCTCTGTTTTAGATACTGAAGAGCATGACGACGCTGATAATAATGGTTCTGAAGGGCCCCTAAACCAATCTGATGGGGCCAGGGAGGTTTTGTCTGAGGGAGAAATTACTGATTCAGGGAACATTTCTCAACAAGCTGAACCTGATGTGATTACGTTTAAATTTAAGTTGGAACATCTCCGCATTCTGCTTAAGGAGGTATTATCCACTCTGGATGATTGTGACAAGTTGGTCATCCCAGAGAAACTATGTAAAATGGACAAGTTCCTAGAGGTCCCGGGGCTCCCAGAAGCTTTTCCTATACCCAAGCGGGTGGCGGACATTGTAAATAAAGAATGGGAAAGGCCCGGTATTCCTTTCGTCCCTCCCCCCATATTTAAAAAATTGTTTCCTATGGTCGACCCCAGAAAGGACTTATGGCAGACAGTCCCCAAGGTCGAGGGAGCGGTTTCCACCTTAAACAAACGCACCACTATACCCATAGAAGATAGTTGTGCTTTCAAAGATCCTATGGATAAAAAATTAGAAGGTTTACTTAAAAAGATGTTTATTCAGCAGGGTTACCTTCTACAACCAATTTCATGCATTGTCCCTGTCGCTACAGCCGCGTGTTTCTGGTTCGATGAGCTGGTAAAGGCGGTCGATAGTGATTCTCCTCCTTATGAGGAGATTATGGACAGAATCAATGCTCTCAAATTGGCTAATTCTTTCACCTTAGACGCCACTTTGCAATTGGCTAGGTTAGCGGCTAAGAATTCTGGGTTTGCTATTGTGGCGCGCAGAGCGCTTTGGTTGAAATCTTGGTCAGCTGATGCGTCTTCCAAGAACAAGCTACTTAACATTCCTTTCAAGGGGAAAACGCTGTTTGGCCCTGACTTGAAAGAGATTATCTCTGATATCACTGGGGGTAAGGGCCACGCCCTTCCTCAGGATCGGCCTTTCAAGGCCAAAAATAAACCTAATTTTCGTCCCTTTCGTAGAAACGGACCAGCCCAAAGTGCTACGTCCTCTAAGCAAGAGGGTAATACTTCTCAAGCCAAGCCAGCTTGGAGACCAATGCAAGGCTGGAACAAGGGAAAGCAGGCCAAGAAACCTGCCACTGCTACCAAGACAGCATGAAATGTTGGCCCCCGATCCGGGACCGGATCTGGTGGGGGGCAGACTCTCTCTCTTCGCTCAGGCTTGGGCAAGAGATGTTCTGGATCCTTGGGCGCTAGAAATAGTCTCCCAAGGTTATTTTCTGGAATTCAAGGGGCTTCCCCCAAGGGGGAGGTTCCACAGGTCTCAGTTGTCTTCAGACCACATAAAAAGACAGGCATTCTTACATTGTGTAGAAGACCTGTTAAAAATGGGAGTGATTCATCCTGTTCCATTAGGAGAACAAGGGATGGGGTTCTACTCCAATCTGTTCATAGTTCCCAAAAAAGAGGGAACGTTCAGACCAATCTTAGATCTCAAGATCTTAAACAAGTTTCTCAAGGTTCCATCGTTCAAGATGGAAACCATTCGAACTATTCTTCCTTCCATCCAGGAAGGTCAATTCATGACCACTGTGGATTTAAAGGATGCGTATCTACATATTCCTATCCACAAGGAACATCATCGGTTCCTAAGGTTCGCATTCCTGGACAAGCATTACCAGTTCGTGGCGCTTCCTTTCGGATTAGCCACTGCTCCAAGGATTTTCACAAAGGTACTAGGGTCCCTTCTAGCTGTGCTAAGACCAAGGGGCATTGCCGTAGTACCTTACTTGGACGACATTCTGATTCAAGCATCGTCCCTTCCTCAAGCAAAGGCTCACACGGACATTGTCCTGGCCTTTCTCAGATCTCACGGATGGAAAGTGAACGTGGAAAAGAGTTCTCTATCTCCGTCAACAAGGGTTCCCTTCTTGGGAACAATAATAGACTCCTTAGAAATGAGGATTTTTCTGACAGAAGCCAGAAAAACAAAACTTCTAGACTCTTGTCGGATACTTCATTCCGTTCCTCTTCCTTCCATAGCGCAGTGCATGGAAGTGATAGGTTTGATGGTAGCGGCAATGGACATAGTTCCTTTTGCGCGCATTCATCTAAGACCATTACAACTGTGCATGCTCAGTCAGTGGAATGGGGACTATACAGACTTGTCTCCGAAGATACAAGTAAATCAGAGGACCAGAGACTCACTCCGTTGGTGGCTGTCCCTGGACAACCTGTCACAAGGGATGTCCTTCCGCAGACCAGAGTGGGTCATTGTCACGACCGACGCCAGTCTGATGGGCTGGGGCGCGGTCTGGGGATCCCTGAAAGCTCAGGGTCTTTGGTCTCGGGAAGAATCTCTTCTACCGATAAATATTCTGGAACTGAGAGCGATATTCAATGCTCTCAAAGCTTGGCCTCAGCTAGCGAGGGCCAAGTTCATACGGTTTCAATCAGACAACATGACAACTGTTGCGTACATCAACCATCAGGGGGGAACAAGGAGTTCCCTAGCGATGGAAGAAGTGACCAAAATCATTCTATGGGCGGAGTCTCACTCCTGCCACCTGTCTGCTATCCACATCCCAGGAGTGGAAAATTGGGAAGCGGATTTTCTGAGTCGTCAGACATTGCATCCGGGGGAGTGGGAACTCCATCCGGAAATCTTTGCCCAAGTCACTCAACTGTGGGGCATTCCAGACATGGATCTGATGGCCTCTCGTCAGAACTTCAAAGTTCCTTGCTACGGGTCCAGATCCAGGGATCCCAAGGCGGCTCTAGTGGATGCACTAGTAGCACCTTGGACCTTCAAACTAGCTTATGTGTTCCCGCCGTTTCCTCTCATCCCCAGGCTGGTAGCCAGGATCAATCAGGAGAGGGCGTCGGTGATCTTGATAGCTCCTGCGTGGCCACGCAGGACTTGGTATGCAGATCTGGTGAATATGTCATCGGCTCCACCATGGAAGCTACCTTTGAGACGAGACCTTCTTGTTCAGGGTCCGTTCGAACATCCGAATCTGGTCTCACTCCAGCTGACTGCTTGGAGATTGAACGCTTGATCTTATCGAAGCGAGGGTTCTCAGATTCTGTTATCGATACTCTTGTTCAGGCCAGAAAGCCTGTAACTAGAAAGATTTACCACAAAATTTGGAAAAAATATATCTGTTGGTGTGAATCTAAAGGATTCCCTTGGGACAAGGTTAAGATTCCTAAGATTCTATCCTTCCTTCAAGAAGGATTGGAAAAAGGATTATCTGCAAGTTCCCTGAAGGGACAGATTTCTGCCTTGTCTGTGTTACTTCACAAAAAGCTGGCAGCTGTGCCAGATGTTCAAGCCTTTGTTCAGGCTCTGGTCAGAATCAAGCCTGTTTACAAACCTTTGACTCCTCCTTGGAGTCTCAACTTAGTTCTTTCAGTTCTTCAGGGGGTTCCGTTTGAACCCTTACATTCCGTTGATATTAAGTTATTATCTTGGAAAGTTTTGTTTTTGGTTGCAATTTCTTCTGCTCGAAGAGTTTCAGAATTATCTGCTCTGCAGTGTTCTCCTCCTTATCTGGTGTTCCATGCAGATAAGGTGGTTTTACGTACTAAACCTGGTTTTCTTCCAAAAGTTGTTTCTAACAAAAACATTAACCAGGAGATTATCGTACCTTCTCTGTGTCCGAAACCAGTTTCGAAGAAGGAACGTTTGTTGCACAATTTGGATGTTGTTCGCGCTCTAAAATTCGATTTAGATGCTACAAAGGATTTTAGACAAACATCTTCCTTGTTTGTTGTTTATTCAGGTAAAAGGAGAGGTCAAAAAGCAACTTCTACCTCTCTCTCTTTTTGGATTAAAAGCATCATCAGATTGGCTTACGAGACTGCCGGACGGCAGCCTCCCGAAAGAATCACAGCTCATTCCACTAGGGCTGTGGCTTCCACATGGGCCTTCAAGAACGAGGCTTCTGTTGATCAGATATGTAGGGCAGCGACTTGGTCTTCACTGCACACTTTTACCAAATTTTACAAGTTTGATACTTTTGCTTCTTCTGAGGCTATTTTTGGGAGAAAGGTTTTGCAAGCCGTGGTGCCTTCCATTTAGGTGACCTGATTTGCTCCCTCCCTTCATCCGTGTCCTAAAGCTTTGGTATTGGTTCCCACAAGTAAGGATGACGCCGTGGACCGGACACACCTATGTTGGAGAAAACAGAATTTATGTTTACCTGATAAATTACTTTCTCCAACGGTGTGTCCGGTCCACGGCCCGCCCTGGTTTTTTAATCAGGTCTGATATTTTATTTTCTTTAACTACAGTCACCACGGTATCATATGGTTTCTCCTATGCAAATATTCCTCCTTAACGTCGGTCGAATGACTGGGGTAGGCGGAGCCTAGGAGGGATCATGTGACCAGCTTTGCTGGGCTCTTTGCCATTTCCTGTTGGGGAAGAGAATATCCCACAAGTAAGGATGACGCCGTGGACCGGACACACCGTTGGAGAAAGTAATTTATCAGGTAAACATAAATTCTGTTTTTATCCAAAATGCCTGCATATCAGAGAAAGCGCGATTGCTCTGTCTTAAACACTGAAGAGCAGGAGGGCGCTGATGATAATTGTTCTGTCATACCCTCACACCAATCTGAAGTGGCCATGAGGGAGGTTTTGTCAGATGGGGAAATTTCAGATTCAGGAAAAATTTCTCAAAAAGCTGAACCTGATGTTGTGACATTTAAATTTAAATTAGAACATCTCCGCGCACTGCTTAAGGAGGTGTTATCTACTCTGGATGATTGTGACAACCTGGTCATTCCAGAAAAATTATGCAAGATGGACAAGTTCCTAGAGGTTCCGGTGCACCCAGACGCTTTTCCTATACCCAAGCGGGTGGCGGACATAGTGAATAAGGAGTGGGAGAAGCCCGGCATACCTTTTGTCCCCCCTCCTATATTTAAGAAATTATTTCCTATGGTCGACCCCAGAAAGGACTTACGGCAGACAGTCCCTAAGGTCGAGGGGGCAGTTTCTACTTTAAACAAGCGCACTACTATTCCTATCGAGGATAGTTGTGCTTTCAAAGATCCTATGGATAAAAAATTGGAAGGTTTGCTTAAAAAGATTTTTGTACAGCAAGGTTACCTTCTACAACCCATTTCGTGCATTGTTCCTGTCACTACTGCAGCGTGGTTCTGGTTCGAGGAACTAGAAAAGTCGCTCGGTAGAGAGACTCCATATGAGGAGGTTATGGACAGAGTTCACGCACTTAAGTTGGCTAATTCTTTTATTTTAGATGCCGCCTTGCAATTAGCTAGATTAGCGGCGAAAAATTCAGGGTTTGCAATTGTGGCGCGTAGAGCGCTTTGGCTAAAGTCTTGGTCAGCGGATGTATCATCCAAGACAAAATTGCTTAACATCCCTTTCAAAGGTAAAACTCTCTTCGGACCAGAATTGAAAGAGATTATCTCAGACATCACTGGGGGAAAGGGCCACGCCCTTCCACAAGATAGGCCGTTCAAGGCCAAGAATAAGTCTAATTTTCGTTCCTTTCGCAATTTCAGGAATGGACCGGCCTCGAATTCTGCATCCTCTAAGCAAGAGGGTAATGCCTCACAGCCCAAACCAGCCTGGAAACCTATGCAGGGCTGGAACAAGGGTAAGCAGGTCAAGAAGCCTGCTGCTGCTAACAAGACAGCATGAAGGAGTAGCCCCCGATCCGGGACCGGATCTAGTAGGGGGCAGACTCTCTCTTTGCTCAGGCTTGGGCAAGAGATGTTCAGGATCCCTGGGCACTAGAAATAGTTTCTCAGGGTTATCTTCTGGAATTCAGGGAACTACCCCCAAGGGGAAGGTTCCACATGTCTCACTTATCCTTAAACCAAATAAAGAGACAGGCGTTCTTACATTGTGTAGAAGACCTGTTAAAAATGGGAGTAATACACCCTGTCCCAATAAAAGAACAGGGAATGGGATTTTATTCAAATCTGTTCGTAGTTCCCAAAAAAGAGGGAACATTCAGACCAATTTTGGATCTGAAGATCCTAAACAAATTTCTCAGGGTACCATCGTTCAAAATGGAAACCATTCGAACGATTCTACCCACTATCCAGGAAGGTCAATTTATGACTACCGTGGATCTAAAGGATGCGTACCTACATATTCCTATCCACAAAGAACATCATCAGTTCCTAAGGTTCGCCTTTCTGGACAAACATTACCAATTTGTGGCCCTCCCATTCGGGTTAGCCACTGCTCAAGGATTTTCACAAAGGTACTCGGGTCCCTTCTAGCGGTTCTAAGGCCGAGGGGCATTGCAGTAGTACCATACCTGGACGACATTCTAATACAAGCGTCGTCCCTGTCAAAAGCAAAGGCTCATACAGACATTGTTCTGGCCTTTCTCAGATCGCACGGATGGAAGGTGAACGTAGAAAAAAGTTCTCTGTCTCCGTCAACAAGAGTTCCCTTCTTGGGAACAATAATAGATTCCTTAGAAATGAGAATTTCTTCTGTTAAGTGTGATCAGTCCACGGGTCATCATTACTTGTGGGATATTATCTGCTCCCCTACAGGAAGTGCAAGAGGATTCACCCAGCAGAGCTGCTATATAGCTCCTCCCCTCTACGTCACCTCCAGTCATTCTCTTGCACCCAGCAACTAGATAGGTCGTGTGAGAGGACTATGGTGATTATACTTAGTTTTATATCTTCAATCAAAAGTTTGTTATTTTAAAATAACACCGGAGTGTGTTATTACCTCTCTGGCAGAGTTTGAGGAAGAATCTACCAGAGTTTTGCTATGATTTTAGCCGGAGTAGTTAAGATCATATTGCTGTTTCTCGGCCATCTGAGGAGTGAGGTAAAACTTCAGATCAGGGGACAGCGGGCAGATGAATCTGCATAGAGGTATGTAGCAGTTTTTATTTTCTGACAATGGAATTGATGAGAAAATCCTGCCATACCGATATAATGTCATGTATGTATACTTTACACTTCAGTATTCTGGGGAATGGTATTTCACTAGAATTACACTGTAAGAAAGACATAAAGTTGTTTAATAACTAGAGATTATGTTTAATGTTTTTGCTGGAATGTAAAATCATTTTCATTTACTGAGGTACTGAGTGAATAAATGTTTGGGCACTATTTTTCCACTTGGCAGTTGCTTAAATCTGTTTTTTCTGTCAGTTTCTGTTCTCCCTCACTGCTGTGTGTGTGGGGGAGGGGCGCTTTTACTATGCATCAAATATTTTCTCTCAGCAAAGCTGTGAGAATTATAGTTTGACTGACATAAAAACGTTTATTCTGTAATTTGTTTCCTGCTTTCAGAAATTGTTATCTTTGCTAATGGGATTAAACCTTTGCTAAAGTTGTGTTGTTTAATTGCTGAGGGGAACAATCCTTTGCTATATATTCTGACAAAGATTGATGCTATAACTTAATTATTTTAACTGTTATAATTTTTTTCTGTGCTTCTTAAAGGCACAGTTCGTTTTCATATTATTTGTAAATTACTTTGAAAAGTATTTTCAAGTTGCTGTTTATTTGCTAGTGTGTTAAACATGTCTGATTCAGAGGAATATCTCTGTGCTATATGTGTTAATGCCAAACTGGAGCCCAATAGAAATTTATGTACTAAATGTATTGATGCTATTTTAAAAAACAGTCAATCTGTACAAATTGAACATATTTCACCAAACAACGAGGGGAGAGTTATGCCGACTAACTCGCCTCACGTGTCAGTACCTGCATCTCCCGCTCAGGAGGTGCGTGATATTGTAGCGCCGAGTACATCTGGGCGGCCATTACAAATCACATTACAAGATATGGCTACTGTTATGACTGAAGTTTTGGCTAAACTACCAGAACTAAGAGGTAAACGTGATCACTCTGGGGTGAGAACAGAGTGCATTGATAATGCAAGGGCCATGTCTGATACTGCGTCACAGTTTGCAGAACGTGAAGACGGAGAGCTTCATTCTGTGGGTGACGGTTCTGATCCAAATAAACTGGACTCAGACATTTCAAATTTTAAATTTAAGCTTGAGAACCTCCGTGTGTTACTAGGGGAGGTATTAGCGGCTCTGAATGATTGTAACACTGTTGCAATCCCAGAGAAAATGTGTAGGTTGGATAAATATTTTGCGGTACCGACGAGTACTGACGTTTTTCCTATACCTAAGAGACTTACTGACATTGTTACTAAGGAGTGGGATAGACCCGGTGTGCCTTTCTCACCCCCTCCTATATTCAGAAAGATGTTTCCAATAGACGCCGCCACACGGGACTTATGGCAAATGGTCCCTAAGGTGGAGGGAGCAGTTTCTACTTTAGCTAAGCGTACCACTATCCCAGTGGAGGATAGCTGTGCTTTTTCAGATCCAATGGATAAAAAATTAGAGGGTTACCTTAAGAAAATGTTTGTTCAACAAGGGTTTATATTGCAACCTCTTGCATGTATTGCGCCTGTCACGGCTGCAGCAGCATTTTGGTTTGAGTCTCTGGAAGAGACACTTCAATCATCCACACTAGATGACATCACACACAAACTTAAATTCCTTAAGTTAGCTAATTCATTTATTTCAGATGCCGTAGTACATTTAACTAAACTTGCGGCTAAAAATTCAGGATTCGCCATTCAGGCACGCAGAGCTCTGTGGCTGAAATCCTGGTCAGCTGATGTTACGTCTAAATCTAAATTGCTTAATATTCCTTTCAAAGGGCAGACCTTATTCGGGCCCGGCTTGAAAGAGATTATTGCTGACATTACAGGAGGTAAAGGTCATGCCCTGCCTCAGGACAAGGCCAAAGCCAAGGCTAGACAGTCCAATTTTCGTTCCTTTCGTAATTTCAAAGCAGGAGCAGCATCAACTTCCTCTGCACCAAAACAGGAAGGAGCTGTTGCTCGCTACAGACAAGGCTGGAAACCTAACCAGTCCTGGAACAGGGGCAAACAGGCCAGAAAACCTGCTGCTGCCCCTAAGACAGCATGAATTGAGGGCCCCCGATCCGGGACCGGATCTAGTGGGGGGTAGACTTTCCCTCTTCGCCCAGACTTGGGCAAGAGATGTTCAGGATCCCTGGGCGTTAGAGATCATATCTCAGGGATACCTTCTGGACTTCAAATCCTCTCCCCCAAGAGGGAGATTTCATCTGTCAAGGTTGTCAACAAACCTAACAAAGAAGGAAGCGTTTCTACGCCGCGTACAAGATCTTTTATTAATGGGAGTGATCCATCCAGTTCCGCGGTTGGAACTAGGACAAGGGTTTTACTCAAATCTGTTTGTAGTTCCCAAAAAAGAGGGAACCTTCAGGCCAATCTTGGATTTAAAGATCCTAAACAAATTCCTAAGAGTTCCATCGTTCAAGATGGAAACTATTCGAACATTTTTGCCCATGATCCAAGAGGGTCAGTACATGACCACAGTGGATTTAAAGGATGCTTACCTTCACATACCGATTCACAAAAGCCATTACCGGTATCTAAGGTTTGCCTTTTTGACAGGCATTACCAGTTTGTAGCTCTTCCATTCGGACTGGCTACGGCTCCAAGAATCTTCACAAAGGTTCTGGGCACTCTTCTGGCGGTACTAAGACCGCGAGGAATTTCAGTAGCTCCGTACTTAGACGACATACTGATACAAGCTTCAAGCCTTCAAACTGCCAAATCTCATACAGAGATAGTACTGGCATTTCTAAGGTCGCATGGATGGAAAGTGAACGAAAAGAGAAGTTCTCTCTTTCCACTCACAAGAGTTCCCTTCCTGGGGACTCTGATAGATTCTGTACAAATGAAGATTTACCTAACAGAGGACAGGTTAACAAAACTTCAAAGTGCATGCCGTGTCCTTCATTCTATTCAACACCCATCAGTAGCTCAATGCATGGAGGTAATCGGACTAATGGTAGCAGCAATGGACATAGTTCCTTTTGCACGCCTATATCTCAGACCACTGCAACTGTGCATGCTAAGTCAGTGGAATGGGGATTACTCAGATTTGTCCCCCACTCTAAATCTGAATCAAGAGACCAGAAATTCTCTTCTATGGTGGCTTTATCGGCCACATCTGGCCAGGGGAATGCCATTCAGCAGGCCAGACTGGTCAATTGTAACAACAGACGCCAGCCTACTAGGTTGGGGCGCTGTCTGGAATTCTCTGAAGGCTCAGGGACTATGGAATCAGGAGGAGAGTCTTCTTCCAATAAACATTCTGGAATTGAGAGCAGTCCTCAATGCTCTTCTGGCTTGACCCCAGTTAACAACTCGGGGGTTCATCAGGTTCCGGTCGGACAACATCACGACTGTAGCTTATATCAACCATCAGGGAGGGACAAGAAGCTCCCTAGCAATGATGGAAGTATCGAAGATAATTCGCTGGGCAGAGTCTCACTCTTGCCACCTGTCTGCAATCCACATCCCGGGAGTGGAGAACTGGGAGGCGGATTTCTTAAGTCGTCAGACTTTTCATCCGGGGGAGTGGGAACTTCATCCAGAGGTCTTTGCCCAAATACTTCGACGTTGGGGCAAACCAGAGATAGATCTCATGGCGTCTCGACAGAACGCCAAGCTTCCGCGCTACGGGTCCAGATCCAGGGATCCGGGAGCGGTCCTGATAGATGCCTTGACAGCACCATGGACCTTCAGGATGGCTTATGTGTTTCCACCTTTCCCGATGCTTCCTCGATTGATTGCCAGAATCAAACAGGAGAAAGCATCAGTGATTCTAATAGCGCCTGCATGGCCACGCAGGACTTGGTATACAGATCTGATGGACATGTCATTCTGTCCACCTTGGTCGTTACCTCTGAAACAGGACCTTCTGATTCAGGGTCCTTTCAAACATCAAAATCTAACTTCTCTGAAGCTGACTGCTTGGAAATTGAACGCTTGATCTTATCAAAGCGTGGTTTTTCTGAGTCAGTTATTGATACCTTAATACAGGCTAGGAAGCCTGTTACCAGAAAGATTTACCATAAAATATGGCGTAAATACCTATATTGGTGCGAATCCAAAGGTTACTCTTGGAGTAAGGTTAGGATTCCTAGGATATTGTCTTTTCTACAAGAAGGTTTAGAAAAGGGGTTATCCGCTAGTTCCTTAAAGGGACAGATCTCAGCTCTGTCCATTCTGTTACACAAGCGTCTGTCAGAAGTTCCAGACGTTCAGGCTTTTTGTCAGGCTTTGGCCAGGATTAAACCTGTGTTTAAAGCTGTGGCTCCACCATGGAGTTTAAACCTTGTTCTTAACGTCTTTACAGGGTGTTCCGTTTGAACCCCTTCATTCCATTGTTATAAAGTTGTTATCTTGGAAAGTTCTATTTTTAATGGCTATTTCCTCGGCTCGAAGAGTCTCTGAGTTATCAGCCTTACATTGTGATTCTCCTTATTTGATTTTTCACTCGGATAAGGTAGTTCTGCGTACTAAACCTGGGTTCTTACCTAAGGTAGTCACTAACAGGAATATCAATCAGGAGATTGTTGTTCCATCCTTGTGCCCAAATCCTTCTTCGAGGAAGGAACGTCTTTTGCACAATCTGGATGTAGTTCGTGCCCTTAAATTTTATTTACAGGCAACTAAAGATTTTCGACAAACGTCTTCCCTGTTTGTCGTTTACTCTGGTCAGAGGAGAGGTCAAAAAGCTTCTGCTACCTCTCTCTCTTTTTGGCTTCGTAGCATAATTCGTTTAGCTTATGAGACTGCTGGACAGCAGCCTCCTGAAAGAATTACAGCTCATTCCACTAGAGCTGTGGCTTCCACTTGGGCCTTTAAGAATGAGGCCTCTGTTGAACAGATTTGCAAGGCTGCAACTTGGTCTTCGCTTCATACTTTTTCCAAATTTTACAGATTTGACACTTTTGCTTCCTCGGAGGCTATTTTTGGGAGAAAGGCTCTTCAGGCAGTGGTTCCTTCTGTATAAAGAGCCTGCCTATCCCTCCCGTCATCCGTGTACTTTTGCTTTGGTATTGGTATCCCACAAGTAATGATGACCCGTGGACTGATCACACTTAACAGAAGAAAACATAATTTATGCTTACCTGATAAATTCCTTTCTTCTGTAGTGTGATCAGTCCACGGCCCGCCCTGTTTTTTAAGGCAGGTAAATATTTTTTAAATTATACTCCAGTCACCACTACACCCTTGGCTTCTCCTTTCTCGTTGGTCCTTGGTCGAATGACTGGAGGTGACGTAGAGGGGAGGAGCTATATAGCAGCTCTGCTGGGTGAATCCTCTTGCACTTCCTGTAGGGGAGCAGATAATATCCCACAAGTAATGATGACCCGTGGACTGATCACACTACAGAAGAAAGGAATTTATCAGGTAAGCATAAATTATGTTTTTTCTGACAGAGGTCAGAAAATCAAAGCTTCTAAGCGCTTGTCAAGTTCTTCATTCTGTTCCACGTCCTTCCATAGCTCAGTGCATGGAAGTAGTAGGGTTGATGGTTGCAGCAATGGACATAGTTCCTTTTGCACAAATTCATCTAAGACCATTACAACTGTGCATGCTCAAACAGTGGAATGGGGACTATACAGACTTGTCTCCAATGATTCAAGTAGATCAGAAGACCAGAGATTCACTCCGTTGGTGGCTGACCCTGGACCATCTATCCAAGGGAATGAGCTTCCGCAGACCAGAGTGGGTCATTGTCACGACCGACGCCAGTCTAGTGGGCTGGGGCGCGGTCTGGGAATCCCTGAAGACTCAGGGACTTTGGTCTCGGGAAGAGTCTCTTCTCCCGATAAACATTCTGGAACTAAGAGCGATTTTCAATGCTCTCAGGGCTTGGCCTCAACTAGCAAAGGCCAGATTCATAAGATTCCAATCAGACAACATGACGACTGTTGCGTATATCAATCATCAGGGGGGGAACAAGGAGTTCCCTGGCGATGAAAGAAGTGACCAAAATAATACAATGGGCAGAGGAACACTCCTGCCATCTATCTGCGATCCACATCCCAGGTGTGGAAAACTGGGAAGCGGATTATCTGAGTCGTCAGACTTTCCATCCGGGGGAGTGGGAACTCCATCCGGAGATCTTTGCCCAACTGACTCAATTATGGGGCATTCCAGTCATGGATCTGATGGAGTCTCGTCAGAACTTCAAGGTTCCGTGTTACGGGTCCAGATCCAGGGATCCCAAGGCGACTCTAGTAGATGCACTAGTAGCACCTTGGACCTTCAACCTAGCTTATGTGTTTCCACCGTTTCCTCTCATTCCCAGGCTGGTAGCCAGGATCAAACAGGAGAGGGCCTTGGTGATCTTGATAGCTCCTGCGTGGCCACGCAGGACTTGGTATGCAGACCTGGTGAATATGTCATCGGTTCCACCATGGAAACTACCTTTGAGACAGGACCTCTTGTTCAGGGTCCATTCGAACATCCAAATCTGGTCTCCCTCCAGCTGACGGCTTGGAGATTGAACACTTGATTCTTTCAAAGCGTGGGTTTTCAGATTCTGTGATAGATACTCTGGTTCAGGCCAGAAAACCAGTAACTAGAAAGATTTACCATAAGATATGGAAAAAATATATCTGTTGGTGTGAATCCAAAGGATTCCCATGGAATAAGATAAAAATCCCTAAGATTCTCTCCTTTCTACAAGAAGGTTTGGAGAAAGGATTATCTGCAAGTTCTCTAAAGGGACAGATCTCTGCTTTATCTGTCTTACTACACAAAAGACTGGCAGCTGTGCCAGATGTTAAAGCATTTGTTCAGGCTCTGGTTAGGATCAAGCCTGTTTACAGATCTTTGACTCCTCCCTGGAGTCTAAATCTAGTTCTTTCAGTTCTTCAAGGGGTTCCGTTTGAACCTTTACATTCCATAGATATTAAGTTACTATCTTGGAAAGTTTTGTTTTTAGTTGCTATTTCTTCTGCTAGAAGAGTTTCTGAGTTATCTGCTTTGCAGTGTTCTCCGCCTTATCTGTTGTTCCATGCAGATAAGGTGGTTTTGCGTACTAAGCCTGGTTTTCTTCTAAAGGTTGTTTCTAACAAGAATATTAACCAGGAGATAGTTGTTCCTTCTTTATGTCCGAATCCAGTTTCAAAGAAGGAACGTTTGTTACACAATTTGGACGTAGTCCGTGCTCTAAAATTCTATTTAGAGGCTACAAAAGATTTCAGACAAACATCTTCTTTGTTTGTTGTCTATTCTGGTAAGAGGAGAGGTCAAAAAGCAACTTCTACCTCTCTTTCCTTTTGGCTTAAATGCATCATCCAATTGGCTTACGAGACTGCCGGACGGCAGCCTCCTGAAAGAATTACAGCTCACTCCACTAGGGCTGTAGCTTCCACATGTGCCTTCAAGAACGAGGCTTCTGTTGACCAGATATGTAAGGCAGCGACTTGGTCTTCACTGCACACTTTTGCCAAATTTTACAAGTTTGATACTTTTGCTTCTTCGGAGGCTATTTTTGGGAGAAAGGTTTTGCAAGCCGTGGTGCCTTCCGTTTAGGTGACCTGATTTGCTCCCTCCCTTCATCCGTGTCCTAAAGCTTTGGTATTGGTTCCCACAAGTAAGGATGACGCCGTGGACCGGACACACCAATGTTGGAGAAAACAGAATTTATGCTTACCTGATAAATTACTTTCTCCAACGGTGTGTCCGGTCCACGGCCCGCCCTGGTTTTTTAATCAGGTCTGATGAATTATTTTCTCTAACTACAGTCACCACGGTACCATATGGTTTCTCCTATATATTTTCCTCCTGTCCGTCGGTCGAATGACTGGGGTGGGCGGAGCCTAGGAGGGACTATATGGCCAGCTTTGCTGGGACTCTTTGCCATTTCCTGTTGGGGAAGAGATATTCCCACAAGTAAGGATGACGCCGTGGACCGGACACACCGTTGGAGAAAGTAATTTATCAGGTAAGCATAAATTCTGTTTTAAGCTACTTTTAGTATTCCATATATGTATCAATTTACTATGCGCTCATACTGTCATATCTCTTATGTATTCAAATATGATATTAGGATGCATGTGCAGTTATCACTTTTGCATTAATATAATGCTATACAACTTGTCATTTTAATTTTGCCTTTGCCTCGTTAGTTCAGTGAAATATATTTGTTTTCTCAGAATTTTATGTATAGAAGTTTTTTGGTGCCTTTTGTTATATCACTACTGTTTCTTTAATTTAGCTATAAAGCGGTCTTTAATTGTAGTTGAATAAATCAAAGTTTTTACTTCTGATGTCTATTGTCCTCGATCTCAGTATATGCATTTATATAAATTTAAATACTACAATTATATTTGCCTCTTATGATGGTGAAAAGAATTGTTTCCCTTAGTTGTTGATGTCCCTTAATCATATGTGTTGTCCTCATTATATGATTAATTCTTATTTTTATTAATATTCAGTTAATTTAAGAATGAATTCCTTAATTTTAAATATTATCATTCACTTCCTAGTATCACACCCCTTAGGTTTGTATTTATCAATTATTTTTGCCAAAAATTTCTTAAATCATATTCCGAGTTTAACCCTTGGGGTATTCTGGTCCGCAATTTATGTATCCAGAATACCTCTCTCATTGCTAGACTATTTCCTTGAGTCCAGCTACTTCTTTTTGGTTTTTCAATGATCGTCCATTTTAATGAAATGGGATCACTATGGTGCTTACTCTTAAAATGTTGTACCAGAGGTGTTGTTAATTTACCATTTGTAATGTTGGTGACATGCTCCCTTATTCTCTCACGAGCCTCTCTTGTCGTGAGCCCAACATATTGCAGGTCACAAATTGTGCATGTGAGTAAATAAACCACATTATTTTCCCTACAATTGAAACACCTTTCATGATTGAATATTTGCCCTGTTACTGAACACCTTAATTGATTTCCTGATTGTACAAATTCACAAGCCTTACAAGTGTGATTACTACAGTGATATGTACCTTTGCATGTGAGCCATGAACTCTTTTGAGTTTCTCTAGTTTTCAAACGTGTTGTTGCTATTTTGTTTCCTATGGATTTCCCTCTTTTGAAGGAATATCTGCAACCTTGTTTCAGTATATTAACTAGTTTGTCATCTGCTTCTAGCATGGGTAGATTCTTTTCTATAATCTTACAAATTTTGTAATACTGGTTGCTATACTGGGTGACAAAAGTGACTCTATCATCTTTGATGGTATCTTTCTCTTTCACTTTATCTTTTAGTAGATCACTTCTATTAGTTTTTTACACAATATCTTTAATGTTAGTTACTAAGTTGTCAGAATAGCCTCTGTCTTTCAATTTGTTTGTTAGAATCTGAGCATGTTTCTCAAATGAATGGTCTGTGCTGCAATTTCTCCTTAGCCTGGTGAACTGTCCTTTGGCTACTGAGCTAAACACTCTCTGGATGGTTGCTCTTTGCATGCAGCAAGGTGTTACCAGCAATCGGTTTTACATATACCTCAGTTTCTATCTGCCCTTCCATTGTACCTTTTAGCTGTACATCTAAATAGTGGATCTCATTTATCTGCCATTTATAGGTAAATTTAATGCCAACATTATTGTTATTTAAAATTGTCACAAATTCTTCTGCACTATCTGCATTGCCTTCCCATATACAAATGAGATCATCAATAAAGCGTCTATAATATACTATCCTTTCTCGAAGGGGGTCCTGACATTCATAGATGTGGGACAGCTCCCACCAACCCATAAACAGGTTGGCATAGGAGGGGGCAAATTTAGCCCCCATAGCTGTCCCACATCTCTGAAGGTAAAAGACCCCCTCAAAGGTAAAATAGTTGTGCGTCAGAAGATATCTTGTTACTTCAGAAATATATTTACAGAAACCTTTGTCATATCCGGCTGTTCTGCTAACAAAAAAGTCTATTGCTTTTAGACCCATGTTGTGGGGAATTGATGAGTACAGTGCCTGTACATCAACAGTGAGCCAACTAAGTTTCGGATCCCATTTGATTTTTTCTAGTTCTTTAAGCAGTTGTTTGGTATCCCGTAGGTAACTGCTTAATCTAGACACTATAGGTTGTAAAATCCCGTCTAGCCACTGTGACAGGTGTTCATTTAGTGAACCTATCCCACTAATAATGGGTCTACCCGTCATATTCTCTATACCTTTGTGTATTTTTGGTAATAGATTAAAATGTGGTATTGCTGGGTGTTCAACTAACAGAAATTCCTTTGTGTGCTGAACAAAGTAACCTAATTCAAAACCATCATCTATCAAATGCATTAGTTCTTTCTTATATCTGTATGTAGGATCATATGTTAGTTTCTCATACTGTTTAGTATCTTGTAATTGTCTTAGTGCCTCATGTATAAACTGAGTCCTATCAAGAACAACAGTTGAGCCACCCTTGTCTGCATTCCTCAGTACTATATCATGATTTTCATTCAATTTTTTCATTGCAACACTCATTTCTTTATTGAGGTTAGTGCTTTGATTGTTTACAGTATATGCAAGTCTGTTCAGATCTTGTTCTACTCTCTGCTGAAATTTCTCTAACAGGGTCCCCCTGCTCTGTATGGGGTAAATTGTGAAGGGTTACGTAATTGTGGGCCTTGAACTGTAGGAACTGTTCCTCTATATAGTTGCTACTCTCTACTTGTAAATCTTCCAGTGCAGCCAAATCACAGGCTTCACCAAATGTTAGAGCCTCTGTGTCTGTGACCGAATATGTGGTCTGCTTACCACTTCCATATGCCATTTCTTTATTATTAGAGTTGGCTGCACTAGAGTTGTCATCAGAGAAATGCTTTCTGAGTGTAAAGTTCCTGATTAATTTGTTTACATCTAAGAGAGTGTGAAACAGATTAAAATTCTCAGAGGGGACAAAGCTTAAGCCTAATTCTAACCATTTCTTCTCACTGTCTGACAAATTATAAGAAGACAGGTTGACAATAGTGTTTAATTGTACTTGATTTGACCTCTGCCCCTCCTGGTTGGGTATCTGTCCTGTCTGAAATTTCCTTTGCCTCTTCCCCCCCCTTCTGGTCTTATAGGGGGGTTTGAAAAAACCTGTGAGACCTCAGTATGATCTGTATCCTTAAGGATTCCTTTTACAGTACTATTTATGTTAGATCCTACTTGAGAACTGACATAGTTTTTGTTAGTTTCACTGTGATCGGTATAGTTAGAGTTAACTGAGGTTTCTTTGGGCCTTACTGCTCTCACTTCTTTAGTGTGTGTTGGTGTGACAGTAATTGTCTCCTCCTCTCCTGAAGAGGGTCCTTCACCTGAGAAATCAGAGTCTATTTCACTCTCACTAAAAGTTACTGTTTTTTTAGGAGTATGTGTGAACGTTGAGTCTCTATTTGGGCCTCTATTGTTATTAGCTCTACCTCTGTTTCGACTCCTACCTGCACCTCTTCTATGATTCGATCTTTGCTTTTTCTGCCAAATATAAACCTTATTTAGATCATAGTCAGATTGATCTCTGAGGTACTTTTCATGCTTAATATATTTTAACAATCTCTTAGCTTCTGCAATAGTATCTTTTAAGATTAAATCAAACTTTTCAAACTGTGTTTCATTACTTCTATTACTTAGTGCCTCTTGTATAGCATCTATCTGTTTTGATACTTCTCTTAACAATTTACTCTTATACTCAATTAACAACAACATAAGTTTAAGGGAACAATCTGTTAAAGTTTTGTTCCAAACTTTGATAAATTCAGTGTCATCTGTATTGAATGTGGGGAACTTGCTGAGTCGTAACCCTCTGGGGACCATGCCCAATTTATAGTATTTGTCCAAAGTCCACACATCCCACTTTAATTTATTTTCCTTAGTTAATGAAAACTCCAATTCTTGAAACAGTCTTGGTAGGGAAAACTTTGAATAATCAGTAGTGAAAACAAAGTCCAATTCCTCTAGGCATCCCACTCTGTTCAGTGGACTGAAGTGAATAAAAAACCTTTTCTTGTATATTTAAGCTGCTTGATTCCATGTTCTTAAACACCACGTCAGACAATATTAGTTACCAGTGTGCTATAGCGACTGTTAGCGTAGGGCCACGCTCAAATCCAAATGCAACAGAAAAGTACATAGACAAAGTCCCAGCACCAAGGGTAACTTTAAACACTTTCTTGATTAATTATCCTGTGGTTCAGGACTACCCCTCAGCACTTACAAGTAATTCAATCCCTTGTATTAAGGATGCTTTCACATCAAAAACATTGATGAAAACAAAATGTCACAATATTTCCGTATAAGCATTAGTTGTACAAACTGGTAGGTCTTACCCGCTCAATCTGGAACGGTCTCTGTATTCTAAGTCCCACTTGTGTGTCGGTCCACAGGAGCCTTTCTTTGAATTTCAATTTGTATATCTTCGTAGATGAATGGGCTTCCGTTAGCCCGGCTCCCTCCTCGATCACTCCAATAGTAAATTGGACTGTTACAGCTTCACCTCCTTCTTGGGTTAATCCATTGCTGCTTATAACTTGGTGCTTTCAGGTGTATCCCGCTCTCACCCAGGGTCTGACGATTTTGACGGTTGGTTTGTTGCTACCTGTGCTCACTCAAAATTCCCTAATTTTACAGGTAAATTTGTACTTATTTTAACTAGGTAGTTATTAAATAGTTAATAACTATTTAATAACTATTCTACCTAGTTAAAATAAATACAAACTTGCCTGTAAAATAAAAATAAACCCTAAGATGGCTACAATGTAACTATTAGTTATATTGTAGCTATCTTAGGGTTTATTTTATAGGTAAGTATTTAGTTTTAAATGTGAATAATTTAGTTAAAGGAACAGTCTACCATAGAATTGTTATTGTTTTAAAAGATAGATAATCCCTTTATAACCCATTCTCCAGTTTTGCATAACCAACACAGTTATACTAATATACTTTTTACCTCTGTGATTACCTTGTATCTAGGAACCTTCTTCCAGCCCCCTGATCACATGACTGTGACTGTTTATAATCTATTGTCTTAAATTTAGCATTGTATTGTGCTAAATCTTAAATAACTTTCTGTGCCTGAACACAGTGTTATCTATATGGCCCATGTGTACTTTCTGTCTCTTTGTGTTGAAAAGAGATTTAAAAAGCTAGTGATAAGAGGCAGCCCTCAAAGGCTTATAAATTAGCATATGAGCCTACCTATGTTTAGTATAAACTAAGAATACCAAGAGAAAAACGCAAATTTGATTATAAAAGTAAATTGGAAAGTTGATTAAAATTAAAAGTCCTATCTGAATAATGAAAGTTTAATTAATACTAGACTGTCCCTTTAATTATAGTAAATGTATTTAGATGTATTTAAATTATATTTAAGTTAGTGGGGTGTTAGGGTTAGACTTAGGTTTAGGGGTTAATAAATTTATTATGTTGGCGGCAGCAGATTAGGGGTTAATAAATTTAATATAGTTGCGGCGACGTTGGGGGGGCAGATTAGGGGTTAATAAATAAAATGTAGGGTTTGGCGATGTTGGGGGCAGCAGATTAGGGGTTCATAACTATAATGTAGGTGGCGGCGGTGTCCGGAGCGGAAGATTAGGGGTTAATAATATTATGTAGGTGGTGACGATGTCGGGGGCGGCAGATTAGGGGTTAATAAGTGTAAGATTAGGGGTGTTTAGACTCGGGTTTCATGTTAGGGTGTTAGGTGTAGATGTAAAATGTATTTTCCCATAGGAAACAATGGGGCTGCGTTAGGAGCTGAACGCTGCTTTTTTGCAGGTGTTAGGTTTTTTTTCAGCCGGCTCAGCCCCATTGTTTCCTATGGGGAAATCGTGCACGAGCACGTTCAGCCAGCTCACCGCTGACTTAAGCAACGCTGGTATTGAGGTGAGATGTGGAGCTAAATTTTGCTCTCCGCTCACTTTTCTGAGGCTAACGCTGGGTTGCAGAAAACTTGTAATACCAGCGCTGTCTTAAGTGAGCGGTGAGAAAAAAAGGCTTGTTAGCACCGCACACCATTACCGACAAAAACTCGTAATCTAGCCGTATATGTTTTCATACTTTTATATCTTTTATGTAGATCTATTGTAGCTAAAGTATGTTAGAAATAACATATTCTATACATGGTGAAGAGTATTTAAAAAGCAGGCTCGTCTGGGATTTGAACCCGGGACCTCTCCTATTTGTAGGTCTTTGAGTAGAAGATGCCAATGTTTATTAAAAGGACATTCAACACGAGAATTTTTGTTGTTTAACCCCTTAATGACCGGACCATTTTTCAAATTTCCTTACCCTTAATGACAATGGCTATTTTTACATTTCTGCGGTGTTTGTGTTTAGCTGTAATTTTCCTCTTACTCATTTACTGTACCCACACATATTATATACCGTTTTTCTCGCCATTAAATGGACTTTCTAAAGATACCATTATTTTCATCATGTCTTATAATTTACTACAAAAAAAATAATAAAATATGAGGAAAAAATGGAAAAAAACACACTTTTTCTAACTTTGACCCCCAAAATCTGTTACACATCTACAATCACCAAAAAACACCCATGCTAAATAGTTTCTAAATTTTGTCCTGAGTTTAGAAATACCCAATGTTTACATGTTCTTAGCTTTTTTTGCAAGTTATAGGGCCATAAATACAAGTAGCACTTCGCTATTTCCAAACCACTTTTTTTCAAAATTAGCGCTAGTTACATTGGAACAATGATATCTGTCAGGAATACCTGAATATCCCTTGACATGTATATATTTTTTGTTAGAAGACAACCCAAAGTATTGATCTAGGCACATTTTGGTATATTTTATGCCACCATTTCACCGCCAAATGTGAGCAAATAAAAAAAAAACTTTACATTTTTCACAATTTTAGGTTTCTCACTGAAATTATTTACAAACAGCTTGTGCTATTATGGCACAAATTGTTGTAAAAGCTTCTTTGGGATCCCCTTTGTTCAGAAATAGCAGACTTATATGGCTTTGGCATTGCTTTTTGGTAATTAGAAGGCCGCTAAATGCTGCTGCGCACCACACGTAAATTATGCCCAGCAGTGAAGGGGTTAATTAGGTAGGTTGTAGGGAGCTTGCAGGGTTAATTTTAGCTTTAGGGTAGAGATCAGCCTCCCACCTGACACATCCCACCCCCTGATCCCTCCCAAACAGCTCTCTTCCCTCCCCCACCCCACAAATGTCCCCGCCATCTTAAGTACTGGCAGAACGTCTGCCAGTACTAAATAAAAGGAGTTTTTTTTTTTTTTTTTATAAAAAAAAAATATTTTAGCTGTGATGGACTCCTGCCTTAGCCCCAACCTCCATGATCTCCCCCCCCCCCAGCTCTCTAACCCTCTCCCCTATCTAATTGCGGCCATCTTGGGTACTGGCAGCTGTCTTCCAGTACCCAATTTGCCCAAAAACAAAAGTATTTTTTGCTCTTTTGCTTTTTTTTGGGTTTTCTGTAGTGTAGCAGCCCCCCACAATACCCCCTCCCCCTCCCAGATCCTTTTATATTATTTAAAAAAAAAATCTTTCCCCCCCCCCTCTTCCCTCCTCATTGGTGTCAGTGGCCAGCTAATGCACGCACGCACACGCACGCGCGCCCCCCGCACGCTCCCGGCACCCGGCGTGCACATTGCACTTCTAGGAACCGGATGCCGGGTAGCGATGGGCCGCCCACCCGCCTCCCTGTTGCGCTCCCACCCACCAACGAACCGGCACCATCGCTATCGGTGCAGAGAGGGCCACAGAGTGGCCCTCTCTGCATCGGAGTCTTCTAAAAAGGTATTGCAGGATGCCTCCATATGGAGGCATCACTGCAATACCCTGAAAGCTGCTGGAAGCGATTGCGATCACTTCCAGCACTCTCTTAGACAACTGACGTACCAGGTACGTCCATTGTCATTAACTGCTTGTTAATGCATGACGTACCTGGTACGTCAGTTGTCATTAAGGGGTTAAAAAGAAAGATAATCCCTTTATTACCCATTCCCCAGTTTTGCATAACCAACACTGTTATATAAATATTTCCTCTGTGATAACCTTGTATCTAAGCCTCTGCAAACTGCCCCCTTATTTCAGTTCTTTTGACAGACTTGAATTTTAGCCAATCATTGCTCACTCCAGGGTAACTTCACATGCAGGAGTGAAATGTTAGTTAGAACCCAGAGAGGCAGAGGGCACTCACTTCGAGAAAAAGACTACATAAATAGCACTCAAAGGGTTAATAAATCGTCAAAATATTTGTTTGTATAGGTTTGCAAGCATGTACACAAAGAGAGATAACTGTGCTCAAGGAGTGATCGGTTGCTGCTAAACGTTTAAAACTTATTAACTTGATTAAAAAAAGTATACCAGGGATTTCTAAACACAAAATTAGCCCCGATAAACATAGACATAGCCGTGCAAACTATAAATTATCACCTTAGAATATAAAGATCCGTCAGAAATTGCTAACCACAATCTTAACACAGATACATAAATATGTATACCCCGTGCTTAATAGCCAGCATATAAACAGTGTACAATACATTATACTTGACAGGCGCACATTACTGTTGAAACCTGTGTTTAGTAACAGACTAGGGATGGGTTGGATAACAAGAGGGATTTGAAAACATCTATATGTAACTTAAACAATAGTCCTGGTCTGCCTTTATAGTAAAAGTGCATTATTAGTACTATGGCCAGAACGTAAAGGCTGCAATTGATCATACGCCAGATCTTACGGTAATGTTCACAGGGAATCAGCCTATCCCAGCTCTGCTCCACTCCGATATGATATTTGGCCTATTTGCAGGGGATATGGGTTGACAGAAAGCACCCCGGGCTGGTAGTCGGTCCCTCAAGCTTACTTTTTCCACCGGAGGACAATTATGTGTGACCGTGAACCCCATCTTTGTGGCCCCAGACTCCACAGAAGCGCTCTTCTTACGATAGGCAGGTTTCATCCCAAGTTTAATCAGATCCCCCACTGTCACCCTCCTCTCGCTTGCATCTTTGAGGTGAGATATTTCTGGGCCAGTGCTGCAGTTATCACGCACAAGATAAACACCGCTCTTCATAGAGCTCTGGTTGCGGTGAGTGCGGTCAGCATAATTAAATGGCGCTCTCGTTATTCCAACCTTTGAGGGAGTGGTTGAGCATTCTGTTTGCTCCGGCAGTGCCATACTACGTCTAGACTCCCACGGGCTCTCAGGTGCTGTGCATACTTCGTCAATCAAAGCACTTTCCATTCCGGTCACTACTGTGCTCTCTACAGTGCCCAGGGTCACCGCTCCGCTGTCCGAGGGAGCTGTGTCTGGTTTCTGGCATACAGGAATGTCGTTCCAGGCACTATGTATACTCCTAGTCAGGCTCAGAAAGTGTTCTTGTAATATGCGTTGCATGTCCTGTGCTGTAATGGCGTTTTTAGGTGCACCCATATTACCATGTAATTGCAGAAACAGTTTTCAGTATTAGCAGTAATTAGTACTGCACGTAACCCCAGTCACCTAGGGGGGGGGGAATATGCGATGGCCCCGGCTCCACGAACTGTCTGACACCATATAAATGCAGCAGCCGCGTGGCCTAACTGCAGAACACAAGCAGAGATGTGAATCCTAAGAGTTTCCCCTAGAATGATCAATTTCTTGAATCCTATAGTAGTCTGCTGGTCTTTGGTCACAAAATGAAATATTTTCTCTATGAAAAACAATAAAATATTGCTTATAACTCTGTGATAGACCAGGAGCTCCCACAAGACACGTCCTGCTGCTGCAGCTGTAGGCTCCGCCCCACAGAGCGGTACTTTAACCACGGTGGGTGGGCACCTCCCATCAGCCACGGACAACGAATATACTTCAGTAAAGCTGTACTTACAGTGCTGCTTAATATAAGGTCACATAAGCAGCTGCATTGAATTTACTGAACGCATTGTTAACCCCTTCGGGTAGATATCTACCACTAGTCACACACAATTAAGACACCACACTCCAGCTGTCAATGCAGCGTTGATATTCACTCGGTAGATAAACAAATTTATTGTTGAACTTATTGCATTAAGAATAGAATTCATATTCCTGATATTTAGGTAGTTTCATTATTCAGCAGGACATTAATTTAATCTCTATCCAACCTACTGCTACTAAGGTCACTTGACAATTATTAGGCTCCTGAGAGTGTTTTTAACTATGTATTTCTCTTGTTAAGTGTATCCAGTCCACGGATCATCCATTACTTGTGGGATATTGTCCTTCCCAACAGGAAGTTGCAAGAGGATCACCCACAGCAGAGCTGCTATATAGCTCCTCCCCTCACTGCCATATCCAGTCATTCTCTTGCAACTCTCAACTAAGATGGAGGTCGTAAGAGGACTGTGGTGTTTTATACTTAGTTTATTTCTTCAATCAAAAGTTTGTTATTTTTAAATGGTACCGGAGTGCACTGTTTATCTCAGGCAGTATTTAGAAGAAGAATCTGCCTGCGTTTTCTATGATCTTAGCAGAAGTAACTATGATCCTTTGCTGTTCTCACATATTCTGAGGAGTGAGGTAACTTCAGAGGGGAAATAGCGTGCAGGTTTTCCTGCAATAAGGTATGTGCAGTTAAAATATTTTTCTAGGGATATAATTTGCTAGAAAATGCTGCTGATACCGAAGTAATGTAAGTAAAGCCTTAATTGCAGTGATAGCGACTGGTATCAGGCTTATTAATAGAGATACATACTCTTATAAAAGTGTATTTTAAAACGTTTGCTGGCATGTTTAATCGTTTTTTTACATATGTTTGGTGATAAAACTTATTGGGGCCTAGTTTTTTCCACATGGCTGGCTTGAATTTTGCCTAGAAACAGTTCCCTGAGGCTTCCCACTGTTGTAATATGAGTGGGAGGGGCCTATTTTAGCGTTTTTTTTGCACAGCAAAAATTACAGACACAGACATCCAGCTTCTTCCTGCATGATTCAGGACTTCTCTGAAGGGCTCAAAAGGCTTCAAAAGTCGTATTGAGGGAGGTAAAAAGCCACAGTAGAGCTGTGGCAGTTGTTGTGACTGTTTAAAAAACGTTTTTGTCATTTGTTATTCCGTTTTTGGTATTAAGGGGTTAATCATCCATTTGCAAGTGGGTGCAATGCTCTGCTAACTTATTACATACACTGTAAAAATTTTGTTAGTGTAACTGCATTTTTTCACTGTTATTTCAAAATTTGGGAAAATTTGTGTTTCTTAAAGGAGCAGTAACTTTTTTTATATTGCTTGTAAGCTTGTTTTAAAGTGTTTTCCAAGCTTGCTAGTCTCATTGCTAGTCTGTTTAAACATGTCTGACACAGAGGAACCTACTTGTTCATTATGTTTGAAAGCCATGGTGGAGCCCCATAGGAGAATGTGTACTAAATGTATTGATTTCACCTTAAACGGTAAAGATCAGTCTTTATCTATAAAAGAATTATCACCAGAGGGTTCTGTCGAGGGGGAAGTTATGCCGACTAACTCTCCCCACGTGTCAGACCCTTCGCCTCCCGCTCAGGGGAAGCACGCTAATATGGCGCCAATTACATCAGGGACGCCCATAGCGATTACCTTGCAGGACATGGCTGCAATCATGAATAATACCCTGTCAGAGGTATTATCTAGATTGCCTGAATTAAGAGGCAAGCGCGATAGCTCTGGGGTTAGGAGAGATACAGCGCGCGCAAATGCTGTTAGAGCCATGTCTGATACTGCGTCACAGTATGCAGAACATGAGGACGGAGAGCTTCAGTCTGTGGGTGACATCTCTGACTCAGGGAAACCTGATTCAGAGATTTCTAATTTTAAATTTAAGCTTGAGAACCTCCGTGTATTGCTTGGGGAGGTATTAGCTGCTCTGAATGACTGTAACACAGTTGCAATTCCAGAGAAATTGTGTAGGATGGATAGATACTATGCGGTGCCGGTGTGTACTGACGTTTTTCCTATACCTAAAAGGCTTACAGAAATTATTAGCAAGGAGTGGGATAGACCCGGTGTGCCCTTTTCCCCACCTCCTATATTTAGAAAAATGTTTCCAATAGACGCCACTACACGGGACTTATGGCAGACGGTCCCTAAGGTGGAGGGAGCAGTTTCTACTTTAGCAAAGCGTACCACTATCCCGGTTGAGGACAGTTGTGCTTTTTCAGATCCAATGGATAAAAAATTGGAGGGTTACCTTAAGAAAATGTTTATTCAACAAGGTTTTATTTTATAGCCCCTTGCATGCATTGCGCCTGTCACTGCTGCGGCGGCATTCTGGTTTGAGGCCCTGGAAGAGGCCATCCAGACAGCTCCATTGAATGAAATTATTGACAAGCTTAGAACGCTTAAGCTAGCTAACTCATTTGTTTCTGATGCCATTGTTCATTTGACTAAACTAACGGCTAAGAATTCCGGATTCGCCATCCAGGTGCGTAGAGCGCTATGGCTTAAATCCTGGTCAGCTGACGTGACTTCAAAGTCTAAATTACTCAACATTCCTTTCAAGGGGCAGACCTTATTCGGGCCTGGCTTGAAGGAAATTATTGCTGACATTACTGGAGGCAAGGGTCATACCCTTCCTCAGGACAGGGCCAAATCAAAGGCCAAACAGTCTAATTTTCGTGCCTTTCGAAATTTCAAGGCAGGAGCAGCATCAACTTCCTCCACTTCAAAACAAGAGGGAACTGTTGCTCATTCCAGACAGGCCTGGAAACCTAACCAGTCCTGGAACAAGGGCAAGCAGGCCAGAAAGCCTGCTGCTGCCCCCAAGACAGCATGAAGGAACTTCCCCCTATCCTGAAACGGATCTAGTGGGGGGCAGACTTTCTCTCTTCGCCCAGGCGTGGGCAAGAGATGTTCAGGATCCCTGGGCGTTGGAGATCATATCTCAGGGATATCTTCTGGACTTCAAAGCTTCTCCTCCACAAGGGAGATTTCATCTTTCAAGGTTATCAGCAAACCAGATAAAGAAAGAGGTATTCCTAAGCTGTGTGCAAGACCTCCTAGTAATGGGAGTGATCCATCCAGTTCCGCGGACGGAACAAGGACAGGGATTTTATTCAAATCTGTTTGTGGTTCCCAAGAAAGAGGGAACCTTCAGACCAATCTTGGATCTAAAGATCTTAAACAAATTCCTCAGAGTTCCATCATTCAAAATGGAAACTATTCGGACCATCCTACCCATGATCCAAGAGGGTCAGTACATGACCACTGTGGACTTAAAGGATGCCTACCTTCACATACCGATTCACAAAGATCATCATCGGTTCCTAAGGTTTGCCTTTCTAGACAGGTATTACCAATTTGTAGCTCTTCCCTTCGGGTTAGCCACTGCCCCGAGAATTTTTACAAAGTTTCTGGGCTCACTTCTGGCGGTTCTAAGACCGCATAGCGGTGGCTCCGTATCTAGACGACATCCTGATACAGGCGTCAAGCTTTCAAATTGCCAAGTCTCATACAGAGATAGTTCTGGCATTTCTGAGGTCGCATGGGTGGAAAGTGAACGTGGAAAAGAGTTCTCTATCACCACTCACAAGAGTCTCCTTCCTAGGGACTCTTATAGATTCTGTAGAGATGAAAATTTACCTGACGGAGTCCAGGTTATCAAAACTTCTAAATGCTTGCCGTGTCCTTCATTCCATTCCACGCCCGTCAGTGACTCAGTGCATGGAAGTAATCGGCTTAATGGTAGCGGCAATGGACATAGTGCCATTTGCGCGCCTGCATCTCAGACCGCTGCAATTATGCATGCTAAGTCAGTGGAATGGGGATTACTCAGATTTGTCCCCTCTACTAAATCTAGATCAAGAGACCAGAGATTCTCTTCTCTGGTGGCTTTCTCGGGTCCATCTGTCCAAGGGTATGACCTTTCGCAGGCCAGATTGGACGATTGTAACAACAGATGCCAGCCTTCTAGGTTGGGGCGCAGTCTGGAACTCCCTGAAGGCTCAGGGATTGTGGACTCAGGAGGAGAAACTCCTCCCAATAAATATTCTGGAGTTAAGAGCAATATTCAATGCTCTTCTAGCTTGGCCTCAGTTAGCAACACTGAGGTTCATCAGATTTCAGTCGGACAACATCACGACTGTGGCTTACATCAACCATCAAGGGGGAACCAGGAGTTCCCTAGCGATGTTGGAAGTCTCAAAGATAATTTGCTGGGCAGAGTCTCACTCTTGCCACCTGTCAGCGATCCACATCCCAGGCGTAGAGAACTGGGAGGCGGATTTTCTAAGTTGTCAGACTTTTCATCCGGGGGAGTGGGAACTCCATCCGGAGGTGTTTGCTCAACTGGTCCATCGTTGGGGCAAACCAGAACTGGATCTCATGGCGTCTCGCCAGAACGCCAAGCTTCCTTGTTACGGATCCAGGTCTAGCAGCTCCTTGGTTCTTCAACCTGGCCTATGTGTTTCCACCGTTTCCTCTGCTCCCTCGACTGATTGCCAAAATCAAACAGGAGAGAGCATCAGTGATTCTGATAGTGCCTGCGTGGCCATGCAGGACCTGGTATGCAGACCTAGTGGACATGTCATCTCTTCCACCATGGACTCTGCCTCTGAGGCAGGACCTTCTAATACAAGGTCCTTTCAATCATCCAAATCTAATTTCTCTGAGACTGACTGCATGGAGATTGAACGTTTGATTCTATCAAGGCGTGGCTTCTCCGAGTCAGTCATCGATACCTTAATACAGGCACGGAAGCCTGTCACCAGGAAAATCTACCATAAGATATGGTGTAAATATCTTTATTGGTGTGAATCCAAGAGTTACTCATGGAGTAAGGTTAGGATTCCTAGGATATTGTCCTTTCTCCAAGAGGGTTTGGACAAAGGCTTATCAGCTAGTTCTTTAAAAGGACAGATCTCTGCTCTGTCTATTCTTTTGCACAAGCGTCTGGCAGAAGTTCCAGACGTCCAGGCTTTGGTTAGGATTAAACCTGTGTTTAAAACTGTTGCTCCCCCGTGGAGCTTAAACTTGGTTCTTAAAGTTCTTCAGGGAGTTCCGTTTGAACCCCTTCATTCTATTGATATTAAACTTTTATCTTGGAAAATTCTGTTTTTGATGGCTATTTCCTCGGCTCGAAGAGTCTCTGAGTTATCTGCCTTACATTGTGATTCTCCTTATCTGATTTTTCATTCAGACAAGGTAGTTCTGCGTACCAAACCTGGGTTTTTACCTAAGGTTGTTTCTAACAGGAATATCAATCAAGAGATTGTTGTTCCATCATTGTGTCCTAATCCTTCTTCAAAGAAGGAACGTCTTTTGCATAATCTGGACGTAGTCCGTGCCTTGAAGTTTTACTTACAGGCTACTAAAGATTTTCGTCAAACATCTGCCCTGTTTGTCGTTTACTCTGGACAGAGGAGAGGTCAAAAAGCTTCGGCAACCTCTCTCTCCTTTTGGCTTCGGAGCATAATACGCTTAGCCTATGAGACTGCTGGACAGCAGCCCCCTGAAAGGATTACAGCTCATTCTACTAGAGCCGTGGCTTCCACCTGGGCCTTTAAAAATGAGGCCTCTGTTGAACAGATTTGCAAGGCTGCGACTTGGTCTTCGCTTCACACCTTTTCAAAATTTTACAAATTTGACACTTTTGCTTCTTCAGAGGCTGTTTTTGGGAGAAAGGTTCTACAGGCAGTGGTTCCTTCCGTTTAAGTTCCTGCCTTGTCCCTCCCATCATCCGTGTACTTTAGCTTTGGTATTAGTTTGCCACAAGTAATGGATGATCCGTGGACTGGATACACTTAACAAGAGAAAACATAATTTATGCTTACCTGATAAATTTATTTCTCTTGTAGTGTATCCAGTCCACGGCTCGCCCTGTCCTTTTAAGGCAGGTCTAAATTTTAATTAAACTACAGTCACCACTGCACCCTATGGTTTCTCCTTTCTCGTCTTGTTTCGGTCGAATGACTGGATATGGCAGTGAGGGGAGGAGCTATATAGCAGCTCTGCTGTGAGTGATCCTCTTGCAACTTCCTGTTGGGAAGGAGAATATCCCACAAGTAATGGATGATCCGTGGACTGGATACACTACAAGAGAAATAAATTTATCAGGTAAGCATAAATTATGTTTTTCTCTTATATTTTACGTGTGAACTTCTTTAAATAAAAGTTATGTTTTAAATTTTTAGCAGCAACCGCTCACTCCTTGAGCACAGTTATCTCTCTTTGTGTACATGCTTGCCAACCTATACAAACAAATATTTTGACGATTTATTAACCCTTTGAGTGCTATTTATGTAGTCTTCTTCTCGAAGTGAGTGCCCTCTGCCTCTCTTGGGTTCTAACTAGTTATTATGTAAATCGTTTATCCATGACGATTAATCAAAGGGAAATAAACAGTTCATTATGCATTCTCTTATGCTAATTGAGTCTTCTGGCATTTAATTTTGGGCAGATGGGCACCTCAGCACATTATCTGAGGTTTCAGTAGGTCCTGCAATGTTTGTTTTCTACTATATTTCAATCCTGCACGCATAAAGAAAGAGTGTCAGTTTGAAATTTAAAGAGACAGTAACGTTTTTTTTCTGTTAAAAGAATTTCAGTTGTTTGTTTAATTCATCCTTTTTGACTTAGGATGGAACACAAAAAAAGGGGGGGTTACCTTTAAAATTTAAAGAGACAGTGACACTTTTTTTTGTTTCAAATAGTTTTTATTAATAATTTTTCAGAAAATATACATAACTCAAACAGACAGTTATTATACGGTGCAAAATATGGTAAATATCAACATAATATATATTCTGTATAAACCTAAGAGTATTTAGCATTTGAGTTAATGGAGGAAGTGGAGATAGTGATAAGGGACCTGTTTTAAGGAAAGGAAAGAGAAAAAAGAAGCAGAGGGGGAAAAGAAGAAAACGCAAGGGAGAAGCAGAGAAAAGAGAGAAAATCTTCCCTCGCATTATGTATGTCCAACTTGGTTAGAAGATAGTGTACTGACTTATGTGTAGATGTAAATGGTCAGTGATATGGTACAGTAGCAACCTCTGTTACATATTATGGAGTTCTTTGTTCCCAAAGAAAAATAACGTCAAGTATGAAATCCTGTTTCCCTATAAAACAGTAGTGTCTCTTCTCAAGGGATAGTATATAAGTAAGCTCCATTTCCCATTGTTGGAAGGTGGGGGGGTGTTGTTGTTTCCACAACCGAGGTATGAGTCGTTTGGCACATGTAAGCATCAACTGCAGCAATTTTGTGCGATAGGCGCATTGTGTATCTGGGACTGAGTTTAATAAAATCATTGGGGCAGTAATAGAAATTTGAGTACTCAGGGTAGTGTTAATACATTGTTCTATTTGGGCCCAAAAGTTCGACAATTTATCACAGGACCACCAGACATGTGCTAGAGTGCCAACCTCCCCACACTGTCGCCAACAGAACCGATTGGCCTCTGGAAATATTTCAGACAATCTCTGGGGGGTAAGATACCATCGGGAGATGATTTTATAATTGAGTTCAGTCAATATTAAGGATGTTGAAGCGGAATGTGTCATATGAAAACATCTTGACCAATCCTCTACTGGAAGTCTGAGCTGGAGTTCTGTCTCCCATTTATTAGTGAAGGAGGGTAACCTAGTTGCAGGTGGGATCCTAAGAAGTTTGTGTGTGATGGATAAGTGGGATTTATGTATGTCCAGATTAAGGCATAGTTTTTCAAAAGGTGTAAGTGTACGAAGGCAGTCAGTTCTTTGAGGACAGTCAAGGATAGCCTGTCGGATTTGGAGATAAGAAAACCAGCTGTGAAATGGAGAGCCTAAGGAGTCTCTTAAAGAGATTCTGTCTTTAACCAAAGAAGAGTCCGTAAGTAGAAATATAGGCAGATTTTTGTGGCTCGTGGTTTCAGTCTCAAATTTAAATTGGTGTCGTCGAAAAAAGAGTGTATTACCTAATATTGGGATCATGGGTGAGATCGGGGTAGAAAGGGTATTGGGATGCTGGATAAGGGAGTCCCAAATAGCAAGAGTAGTGTTAATACTTTCGTTAAGTTTGATCATGGGGGGGTCTGTGGGGTTTGGGAAGCCAACAGAGGTCTCGCATCGAGGTTTCCTGGAGAAGGGCTGCCTCGATTTGTACCCAGATTTTAAATGAAGAATTATGATTCCACGCCAATATTCGAGCGAGGTGTGCCGCCCTATAATATAAAGACAAATTTGGGATATTGAGACCTCCTTCATCTTTTCTCAAATATAACGTTAGGCGAGACACTCTTGGTTTTTTATAGGACCAGATAAAAGATTCTAACATTTTTTGTTGGGTGCATAAAAATTGTCTTGGTATTGAGATAGGTAGAGCCTGAAATAAATATAGATTCTTCGGGATAATCATCATTTTTATGGCATTTATTCGGCCTGTCCAGGATAGGTGGCCCTGTTTGTGCCACGTATTTAGTAATGGGAAAACTACGGTTTGAAGCTTTAGAAAGTTTTCGTGGAACAAATCCTGAGGGTTAGTAGGAATAGTAAGTCCCAAGTATCTTAGAGAGCTTGTGACAGCAAAAGGGGTGTCGTTATGGAGGAAGTCTATTTCTGTGGGATTTATGTGAATGGGAATGATGCTTGATTTCTCCATGTTTATAGAGTAATTAGAGAACTGTTTATATGACTCCAAGACTTGTATGAGGGCAGGGAGAGAGGTTTTAGGCGCCTGTAATGTAAAGATAATATCATCTGCAAAAAGAAGACAGGTCTGACGGATATTGCCAAACTGGATGCCAGTGATATTAGGGTCGTTTCTAATTTGAATTGCAAGTATTTCCACAGTAATGGCAAACAGCAGAGGAGATAATGGGCACCCCTGTCGGGTGCCATTAGATATTGGGAAAGTTTGGGAAATTGTGTCATTAACTTTTATCCTAGCACGGGGGTTATTATATAGTGCTTGCACTCTAGCTATAAATTTGTCTGGGAAGCCAAACCTCGACAGGGCCGACCACATAAAATGCCAGTCGACCCTGTCAAAGGCCTTCTCGGCGTCTGTAGAGAGGAGAACAAGGGAGCTGTTAGAGTTGTGAGAAGCAAAGAGAGCATGAAGTAGTCTGGTGGTATTATCTTTTGCCTCACGGCCCCTGATGAATCCAACCTGGTCTGGATGTATGACTTTCGGAAGGATAGGATTAAGGCGATTTGCTAGGATCTTAGCATAGATCTTGATGTCAACGTTTATTAAGGAGATTGGCCTATAACTGCCTACGTTATCCTTAGGTTTATCAGGTTTAGGGATTACTGTAATCATGGCTTCTAATAGAGGCTGGGTGAAAGAAAGACCTTGGTCTATAGACTGAAAGAGTTCGAGTAAATGAGGGCTGACTTTACCAGTTAAAAGTTGATAAAATTAGGACGAAAGGCCATCCGGACCAGGGGATTTACTACCTGGGAGAGATTTGATTGTGCGTATTACTTCCTGTAACGAGATGGGTGCATCTAGTATATCTAGGTCCTCTTGTTGGATCGTGGGGACAGCAATTGAGTCAAGGAATGACTTCATCTTATCTCTCCTCTCCAGGTCGTTTATGTTGTTTTTAATATTATATAGGGAAGTGTAGTATGAGACAAAGCTTTCTGATATGTCTTCATTCTTTGAGCTAATTGTACCTGAGTAGTTTTTGATGGATTGAATATATGAATTAAGTCTCTGTTTCTTTAGGTATCTCGCCAGCATTCGCCCCGCTTTATTAGACTCTGCAAAAAATTTCGCCTTAGAGGTCATGGCACGCATATGCGCGTTTTCAATCAGAAATTTATTAAGAGTGTCTCTTGCTTCCTTAACTTCATTTAGTTTTTGCAAGGATTGAGGTTCTTGTTTATGAGAGTTTTCTTTAGCTAGGAGAATGCTGGTTAGAGAGTCAAACTGGGTAGATCTCTGTTTTTTAAGTTTTGCAGTTAGCTGTATAATGATCCCCCTAATAAAACACTTATAGGATTCCCAATTATTGGCAGCGGTAGTGTCAGAAGAAATATTAAACTCAAAGAATTCATCTGTGTGTTTTATTAATTGGTCAATGATATCGGTATCTGTGAGGATATATTCGTTTAGTCTCCAGTTCAGTCTGTGATTGGGTTTGGATGTCCATCTAAACCTGGATCTAACTAGACTGTGGTCGGACCAGGAGGTGTGTGAAATCTTGGAGTCTATTAGATTTGTAAGGAAGGCCTGATCACAGAATATGTAGTCAAGACGTGTGTATGAGCGTTGAGGGTGGGAAAAGAAAGTGAAATCTTTGGTAGTTGTATGCACCATTCTCCATGTGTCAAATAATGTAAGTGATTGTAGAAGAGTGTTGTTGTTATTGATCTGAGAAAGTCTCAGATAGGATCGGCCTGTCGATGTATCCAGGGAAGGATTCGATGGGAAATTAAAGTCTCCTCCTAAAAGGATAGGGCCTTTGGCTATGTCAAGGAGCTTGTTAGTGACTTTGCGGAAGAAACTAGGGGTCGGTTTATTTGGCGCATAAATATTTGCTAGAGTGATGGGTTTACCGTAGTAAAGACCCACCAAGATCAAAATCCTACCCTCAGTGTCGCAGTATTTTTGCAGTAAGTCAAATGGGGCGTTACGTTTAAAGAGGGTGCACACACCGTTATGTCTGGACGGGCCCGAGCTAAGGTAACATTGGTTGAAGTATCTAGTAGGGAGCTTTGGTTCATGAGTTTTTTTAAAGTGAGTTTCCTGGATCATCACAATATCCAAACTCTTTTTATGAAAGTCATAGAGGGCGATTGATCTCTTTTCTGCCGAAAGGAAACCTTTTACATTTTGAGTGGCAATAGTGAATGACCCATCAAAATTCTGTGGTTTCATTGTCAGTACTATATATTATGGAATGACAACAAGAAAAACCAGTAGTAAGTGTGGGGAAGTTGAGAAGGGGTTGTATAGATAGGAGGATTGAGATTTCAGAAAGAAAGTTAAAGAGTAGACCAGATCTGGTTTAATCTGGTATAGAAAGTTTAAGTGTAGGCTCTGATGTAAGTATAACACAGGCAAAAGTAAAAAAAGAGGCTGTTAGGCCAGTTGGACATGGAATCTACATGAAGTGAGATTGGAACAGCAAGAGGGTTAAACAGTCCTATGATATTTGTGAACCTTTAATAATACGGCCACATCTCAATTATGACATCTAACCGAGGTAGTAGTGTCTTATAGCTAAAATACAACAAAATGGAATAAAGCAACTTCGTTCAACTCATTTATAGAGCAGATATTCAAAGATAATATGCAATAACATAAGGACACAGAATCTGAATTTTATTTTTTCCTCGGGCAGGCATTTGAGCAATTGGAGACCCTGAAGTACGGTACGGCAACATGACTATGGGGTAAATGAACTATTATATTAAGCATTACGTGTGTCGATGCTGGCTGGGTGACAGTGAGAGTATTATGATTACAGCATTTCTCAGACTGACTTATGTAGGGTCTAAATAAAGGTCCATATAGGTTCGTACCGGTAAATGTAACTATATCAACAGTATGGAGTTGTGCTGCCCTGTTTTTCATCAGGTTTGAGCTTAACTAGAAAGCATGATATAAGGGGGAGGGTTGTTAGGAAGGTCACGGTATACAGTATATTAGTCACGTGCGGGATCGTGAGAATATCTGGGCCACATTGAAAGAGTTATAGGGTGTATCTTCAGTTATCACGTTAGGGGGCATACGCCACGGGTATGTGGTGTATAGACACATAAAAGAAAAGGAGGTATTATCTTTGTTTTGATAATGGGATTGTTTGGAGTAAACACTTCATACATACACAAAATAAACTGGTGTAATTTTGCAATGATCAGCATATAACAAATAACAAAAGACATGCTATGAAATTTGCCATTTCACAAAAGGTGAAGAGAAACAGATAAGAAAACATTCAACAGATCCGTAACCATAACAGTTCTAACTGGGTCACAGCAACCTAGAAAAGTATAATAAGAGCAGTTATTTCTCACAACAGCAAAATCTTGAAACAAATAGTCCAAAAAGTCTCTAGACAAAGTCTCTCTAAAGCCTGGGAGAAAGGAATATCAAGTTAATAGAGTAAAGTTATTAACAATCAGATTATATATTTACGTGTCCTTTCTCAAGGTGGATCATCGGCTGTATTGGCAGGGTTAAGTTGTCTTCTTTTATTCTGCTTCATTGTAGAGTCCTGCCAAGGACGTCTCTGAGGTTTGGGGGGTTCCTGTTTAGCTGGTGCTGATGGTTGAATGGAGGAATCAGCCAAATCTGGGGGCGGCAATCCCAGCTGTTGACAGAACTGTTCAGCGTCTGGTGGAAAGAGACACTCAAATTTTCTTCCATTCTGGACCACAATGATCGAGGTTGGGAAACCCCACCTATACGGAATTTTTAGGGTGCGTAGATGGGAGGTCAAGAATGAAAAATCTTTTCTCTTTTGGAGTGTTCGAGCTGAGAGGTCTTGAAATACTTGTATACGCTGACCTTGGAACATGAAAGCCAGTTGTTTTCTGGAGTGGCTATAGATAAGCTCCCTATGCTGGAAGTTCTGGAAATGTACAATTACATCTCGGGGGGGCGAACCTTCAGGGGGCTTAGGGCGGAGTGATCTGTGGGCCCTATCAAGGATGATTTCAGGAGGATCATCAGAACTATTTTTCATTAAATCTGTAAATAATGAATGTAGATAGCCCTGAATTTCTGCCCCGAGAACCGTTTCAGGAATTCCTCTGAATCTTAAGTTACTTCTTCTAGAGCGATTCTCCAGATCGTCTAATTTGTCTTCTAATTCTACCATACGGTGGTGGTGTTGGAAGGCTTTTGTAGAAAGGTTTGCTATTTTTTGAGCTGCTATATACTCATGTTCTTCCAATGTATCCACTCTATAGCGAAGGTCAGAAATGTCTTTCTTTAGGTCCGCGCATTCAGTTTTAATGCACGCTTTAACTTGTTCAATTAGGGCTTCCATAGCTCCATAAGTGATAATGTCATCTTTTCCTATTTCAATACTTTCTGCTTGTTCTTCCGTTGTTGCATCTGTAGCCTCACAAGAGCTTTCATCTTGAGGTATTTGCAGAGGTTCTAGATCCTTGTTAGATCTCTGTTTATCTGTCTGCTTGAAAAAGGAGCTCATTGCACCCTGGGATGCAGGGACCGTTTTCTGAGATTTATCGCTCCGTGTTAATTTTCTTCGTGACATTGTTGAGGGGTAAAAAGATGATTAGAGGTACCAGTGTTTAGAGAGCGGCCTGCACTTAGTTCTAATAAGACACAACTCCCCAGGGATTTTGCTCTCACAGAGTGATTACGGAGAAGGGCAATGGATATGACCCACTGCTACCAGGAGCAGTGGGAAAGGGAGGGGGAGTGTGAATAATATTCCAAGGGAGTGTATAACACAAGTGTGTAGCTGTTTAACGGCTTCTATTTTTTGGAGTGCAAATATCCCGTAATACAAGATACAGCGAGTAATCAATTGATAGAAGATTTCTGTGTAGGCTTGGCAAAGATAGTTACTTACACAGATCCCCGAGTCTGCAAAGTTCTGTGACGCAGCATCAAACCAGCATGGTGTCGCGGTAGCGGTCTAGGTATCACCTTTAAATCCAAACTTTTCTCGTCATATTCGATTCAGGGTGTTCACCGTGTGTTCCGGAGCAAGTATATAGGCTCTACATAGAGATATCTCCCGAAATGCTGTTGTTGCATACTTATATGTCCAACTCGTTTAGAGAGCTTATAGAAGATTCCTATGTATGCTTGGCAAAGGTAGTTATTTTCACAGATCCCCGAGTCTGCTAAGTTCTGTGACGCAGCATCAAACCAGCATGGCTGTTGCAGTAGCGGTCTAGGCATCACCTTTAAATCCAAACTTTTCTTGTCATATTCGGTGCAGGGTGTTCACCGGGTGTTCCGGAGCAAATATATAGGTTCTACATAGAGATATCTTCCCAAATGCTGTTGTTGCATACATATATGTCCAACTCGCTTAGAGAGCTTCAATGAAGTGCGACCATCTTTGTCAGCCGCTCGCCCCGCCTCTCTTATTCTCTTTCTCACAGTGACACTTTTTATGTGTAAATTTTTATTAAATATACTCCTTTTTTTTTTTAAATTCTTTTTCTTTATTAATCCAGATAGGACATTACAAACTTTCTGAAATACAAAAACAAAAAGATAAAGCAGATACACAATCAATCTGCAGGAACAAGCCAGAAAACAAACGTTTACATGATAAATCCACACTATGTCCCATTTTAATTACCGGAACTAACATAAAACACAATGATGGGGGAAAAAAAAAAAACACGCTAAAACCACCCCTCGCGCAACCCACCACCCATGCCCCGTCCAACGACCGTCTCCCTACCCGGGGCTCTGGTCCAGACACCCACCCATTCACGGACCCGAATTTATCCAGGACGCCGGAAATTTCCCTAGCAGGACTAGTTCAGAAAAGCTGACGGTGGATCGTACAGGGGCAAGAATCTGCCTTTGGAGCCGAGAGGGATAGGACATAATAATTGGTAACCATCCCTGAAAAAACTCAACGATTCTCTTCTCAGTGGCATCCGGAAGATGATGTGACTCAAATATAATTTGACCTTGGATTTCTTTAAAAGTCCTCGCAAGGCTTGGCACTACCTTCGCTTTCCAGTTTAAGAGAACAAGGTGACGCACTGCCAATATAATCGTATTCAAAATATGAACCACTGGTGAAAAGTTTAGTTTTAGAATATGTGAGTGGGGATTCTTGGAGGGGTCCAGCAGGAGCAGCCGTGTCTCTCCTGTCTGTCTTTTTTAAACTGCTTACCTAAGTTGTAAATTTAATACTATGGTTCAACAATAAGAGATACCTAATCCTGGTGCCCACTGTACTAGATATTTAAAAATTAAAAGTAATTCAGCCCTCGGATTGTAAGGGCTTAGCTTACTCTATATTACAATATCAGTGGGCCCATGTTTATTAACGGTGAATGAATATTTGAACCTTTAATTCTTACCTTAAAACTAGGTTTAAGTGCTTTTATATTCTTCTGCTACTGTGTGAATGTGTGTTCCTAGTTTATATAATAAAGATTTAAAGTATGAATGGTATGGAACTTTTTAAATTAGAGTATTTATCCTAAACAATTTTCCTTGGAGTAATATTGATATTGACTTTGTGGAATTCAATGCTACAAACTTTATTGTATTCCTTATACAATTAGTTTAACTAGTTGTTTGTGCACTGGTGAAAAGTTACTATCCACTACTGAAATTAATAAAATTACGTCCTGTAATGTTAACACCAGATTAGCATCATATAAAATATTAAACCAAAAACAAATTTTGTGCCACAACTGATTGATTTTAGGACAGAACCAAAACATAAGAAATAAGTCAGCCTTTGGATTAGAACATCTGGGACAATTATCCAATCCATGAACCGAGAATTTTTGTAATTTAAGCGGATGCATATAAAAATTATTCAAGAGTTTCACGTGCGATTCCTTCCAGGTCATCGAAACCCTACACTTATACATCATGTTGAAGCTCTGGATTATCCTCTCATCAGTAATATCAGGAATAACTGGAGACAACCAGTTACTAATATTCTGCAAGAACTTATCGCTTTGTTTAGAGAGCATGATGTCGTACATTAAAGAAATAGAAGAGATTCCAGTACTAAATTTTTTGATTAAAGTTCTAATATAAGACCATTCTACCGAAATACTACTTTCCCAATTCTGCTCACGCACAAAGTGGCGTATCTGGAAGTAAGCAAACAGATCAGACCTTGGAAGATCATACGATTGAAACAAAAATTCTGCTGTATGGATCTGATTGTCTGCCCCCAACAATTGCTTAACTAGAGTCAACCCCTTATGTCCCCATAGTTTAAATACCTTATGATATATGCCAGGAATGAAATTCGGATTTCCCTGGATAGGGAGAAATTCCGAAACAGAAGGATCTAATCCTAGACAGATACAAAACCTCTGCCAGGCAATGACAACATTTTTGAATGATAACATTCTACAGATATTAGATGGAAGCTGTCTAGAATTACAATGTAAAAGAGCTCTGAGCGAAAATGGACATGTATAAAAAGCTTCTTCCTGACTAACCGCTAACCAGTTGGTTTCCACCACCCAATCCATTGCAAATTTCACCATGGCCGCAATATTGCATAACTTGACATTAGGCAATGCTAAACCAGCACGGTTTGGTTTCTGCATAAGCTTAGCTAATGCAATCCTGGGTTTTTTATCTTTCCAGATAAATTTAGAAAAATAACCATGTAAATTTTTTATATCTGAACTAGATATAAAGATGGGAAGATTCTGTAGCACATACAAGAGACGAGGGAAGACAATCGTTTTTATTAGGTTCACCTTCGCGGTAATTGACAATGGGTAAGATACCCAAAGCTGGAGATCAGTTTTAATTTTTTTAAACAATGGGGCATAATTCGCGGCATACCATAATTTCTGTGTAACTCTAGCCCCAAGTATTTAATTGTATTAACAACTTTGAATGGAGTCTTTCCAAAACGAGACAAACTATTACCCATATACATAAGTTCACTCTTCCAGATTCACCACATAACCGGAGAAGGAACTAAACTGGGCGAGAAGTTGAAGAATTACTGGAATAGATTGAGATGGCTTATCTACAAATATCAAAATATAATCTGCATAAAGAAGAGTTTTTAAACGGTAGGACCCCAGGGGGATTCCTGTCAGAACATCACAAAGTCTAACCGCTAAAGGTTCTACTGCCACATTAAACAAGAGAGGGGATAAAGGACACCCCTGCCTGGTGCCACGATGCAGGACTATTTCCTGGGAACAGATTCCATTGACCAGAAGAAAAGAAATAGGTTTGGAATAAATCTTATGAATAAAACGAATGAAATTACCAGTAAAGCCAAAATTTTGCAACGAGCAAAATAAATGTTCCCAAACAATGGAATCAAAGGCCTTAACTGCATCCAAGGTTAACACAGCTGAATCAGAGATTGCGGCCAGACTAGACTCTAGTTCCAAATTCCACATGTAGTCCAAAAACGTGATAACCTTGCGTATATTTCTCGACGAGTTCCTAGAAGTCATAAAACCGGTCTGGTCCGGATGAATCAAATTCTGTAGACAGCGATTCAACCTGGCGGCAATAATACTGACCAGTATCTTATAATCAGTATTAAGCACTGATATTGGCCTATATGAGGCCATATCCTCTGGGTTTTTATTTTTTTTAGCTATAAGTGAAATATTGGCCGCTGCAAAGCTTTTTGAGATGCCATTTTCAGAGAGATAATAATTATTTAAAAGGGCCTCCAGTGCTGACAGCAATTCTTCCTTTAATAATTTGTAAAATTCAGCAGGAAGCCCATCTGGGCCCGCTGCTTTATTAAGCTTCAGTTTATCGATAGCGATACCAATCTCCTCTTGCGTTATCAGCTGATTCAGCATTGCCAACTCATCTACTTGGATCTTTGGGATATTAATAACGGACCAGAAAGCCTTTTGACTATCCTGATCTGTGCTAACCGACGAATACAAAGACTGATAATAATTAAAGAATGCCTGGGAGATCTCCGCTGGCTTAAAAAGCCTGTCCTCGCCCTTTTTTATAACTGCAATATAATTTCTCTTCTTTCTATTCTTGGTAAGGCGCGACAGGTATTTCGCCGAACACCCGTGAAAACTCTTGTATTTAAGATTCAGTCTTACCTCCTCCTCCATAGATCTCTGTTTTAAAAAAATCTCCCTTTCCTTTCTGGCCTCAAAATATACTGCCCAATTCATTGGAGAAGGATCCACCTGAATATTCCTATAAGCCGCTCTAGCTTTAACAGAAAAAGAACTCCCCTGTTCCTTGATTTTTTTCGAGCGAATACTCATATAGGCTATGATTTCACCCCGAATCACGGCTTTGGCAGCCTCCCAAAAGACTTCCGTCTTGTGACTATAGTTCGAGTTAAAAGATACATACTCGTCCCAGATACTCTTGATCCAAGATATAAATCTTGGATTAGTATATAAGAAACGAGGGAAGCCAAAGACCTGAACTGAAGGGCTTGGCTCATGAGTATTAAGAAGGGATAAAGAGATTATGGCGTGATCAGATATCAAAAACTCACCAATTCCCGTTTTAAACTGATGAATTAACAAAGATTCAGAAATTAAAAAGAGGTCAGTCCTCGAAAAAGTCCTATGTGCCTTGGACTCGCACGTGAAAGCTCTAACTGTAGGATTTTGAATACGCCATATATCAATCAAAGTCAATTTGCTACAAAATCCTTTAAAATACTTGGCGTGGTACTTATATTTAGCATAATTCTTTTTTGAAAAACGATCTAATTCTGGACACATGGTTACATTAAAATCCCCACAAATAATCAAATTCTCCCTTTGAAAGGGAAAAATTTTGTTTTGGATCTGGTCACAAAATGATAATGAAAATTTATTACGGGCGCAAATATTGAAAAAAATATATTTAACAGATTTCATCTATGTAAATTTTTATTAAATATACTCCTTCTAATGCTATGGCTGTTTAGGAGTCTGTTAACATTGGTCAATCTATGCCACAAAATTTTTTCTTATAGTGGCCAACAAAATTTTTATGACCCACATGCAGTGCTCTGCACTGCCTTTCACACTCCACCCGGAGTTACGATGCATTATATGTTTTTCTTACGAGGTAGGAAACATCTCTAGAGCAAATTGATTGATTCAGTAGATCAAAATCCCTGGTGGCTTGGTGGGTAAGCAAGCAACATACCAGATGGAAGGCTAGCCGTTTGCATCCAGACGTTGTCGCAAGGTTTTTATCCGAATGGTTCCTCCCTGTTACTGATGGAGGAAGATACTTCGGGATTATCTGTGTGAGAATTATCAGACTCAGATGAAAAATATATTTATTTATTCCTGAGATTGTTTTTCTCTCAGTTTTATTTTTAGCTTGTACACCTCCATTTGATTCTTTGGGAGGTTTTACCTGCCCTGAGTGACACTACTGGTGTAATCTACTTAAAGGATGTTTCCCAGCCAACTCGGTTAAGGAGGCTTGGCAAACAGTCCCCAAGGTGGAAGGAGCGGTTTCCACCTTAGCTAAGAGAACTGCTATACCCATAGAGCATAGTTGTGCTTTTAAAGATTCTATGGCTAGAAGATTTGAGGGGTTACTTAAAAAGGTGTATGTACACCAGGGCTTGCAATGGCAGTCAGCTGTGTGCATTGCTACCGTCTCTAGTGTGGTGGAATATTGGTTTCATGCGTTGCCTGAGGTTATCAGGACAGAAACTTCCCTGGATGAATACAGGAGAGGATAAAGCTATTAAATTGACTAATTCCTTTATTACGGATGCTTCCCTTCAAGTTATCAATCTGGGAGCAAAAATTTCAGGTGTCTCTATTCTAGCTCGCAGAACCTTAGGGTTAAGACCTTGGTCTGCGGATGTGTCCCCTAGGTCTATGCTTTTAGCAATTCCTTCCAAGGGAAGGTCTTGTTTGGCTTCACGGAGATTATCTCTGATATCACTGGAGATAGGGGGCATCTTCTCCCTCAGGATAAAAGAAACAAACAAAGAGGATGACAGGGTATTTTCGTTCCTTTCGAGTTTTCAAGGGAAATTCTTCCTCTTCCTCCAAGCAGGAACAGTCTATTCTTTCTTGGAGACCCGATCAGTCTTGGAATAAGGGCAAACAATCCAAGAAGTCTACTATTGAACCAGAGACAGCATGAAGGGCCTGCCCCCGATCCTGGACCGCTTTTTCGCTTGGGTTTGAGATGTTCAGGATCCCCGGGCAGTAGAAATTGTGTCCCAGGGATACAATCTAGAGAGAAAATAGGTGTGTTAGGGTTTGCGCTAACTAAAGCTTAAAAGAGTGTAAAATAATTTATCTCTTATAGAGAGCAATATCTAAGTTATTAGTGTCTAATACAATAATATTTATATGAAAGTGCGGTAAATATAAAAAGTTTTAATACAAATCAATTATACAAATAAAAAATGGATGCCGGCATCAGTTATATAAAATTAATTAAATGGGATTTTATACAAATGTATCAATGTTTAAAAACAATTCTTAAGAAACAAATTGACAAAGGTTTATACGTTAAACTCTAAGGAGAAAATAGTGATAATCACCATGTATTTAGGTAATATATACTTGCATGAGTTTACCTTAATATACAGATAACTCGTGTATATTCGCTGTTGCAATGGACCGGGACTCTCAATGTTAGATCTTATATTGATTGGGGTCTCTTATTTTAGAGACAGATTCTGTTTGTCGGCAGTTCTTTTATAGTAAATAGATCAAAGTTCCGTCCGTAACTTTCACTGCGGTTAGGTGTCCGTGTCCTGAAGTTGGATATATACTCATATACTAGCTTTCTGCTTTGTGATGATTCAAGGTGTGTATTGCAAAAGCTGTATAGAGTGTCAGCGTGGTTGTAAAATCCTTGTATTTCTGTATGAAAGTTTCTCCGTTATGTTAGGTAAACTCCAAGTAGTTCCGGAGCAAAGTTGGAGTGAGGTGGATTGTTTGCTAAGTCACCGCTGTCTTTTGTTCACAGCGTTGAGGTGTAAGAAGGAAAGTGATCAGATCATGGGTTAGGAATTACACTTATAGAACTGCACAAGCTTATGATTAGTTCAAAGTACCCAACCTACTGCACTATATCCGACTTTAATGAAGATATCCAAAAGTAACAATGTTTCCAAAGAGTGAGCAAATTTCTACGCGTTTCAGCCGCTTGGGCCTTTATCAAGATGCTCACCTGGAGGAATCGCCTTGTTTAAGAATGTTCAGCTTTGTTCTGATTGGTGGTCCTTTGATACATGTTGGATCATTACATTGTGTAAATCTTATAGTTTTTTGTTAGATACATTTGTAATAACTTATCATGCTTAAATGAAGTGATTATTCTTACATAAAAAGCAAAAAAGAATAGTTTTAAATTAACCCTATAGTTTATAATATTTATTTGCAACTGGAATCCCTATAGTAATTAGCGCTACCGTGTATATTTAACTCTTTGTCTAAAGTGAAGTTAGTGTGACATAAATAAGTGAAATAATATATATGTAATATAATCTATATGTAATATAATATTGCCTCTAAGAATCATCAATTAGTGTATTTGATGATCAAAAAAATACTAAATATATATAAAAGATATATATATAAAATATATATAAAAAATACCAAATATATATAAAAAATCTATAGAAAAATGTATAGAAAATATAAAAAATTATATATAAAAGAATAATGTAATTTTTATTTCGAAATCATTTGAATGATCAAAAAATGGATAAAGATACTCATATAGCCGTCTTAATTTGAAATGATGTTAATTTGTATATAAACAAACACTTTGTTTATAGAAAAATAAAAAATAATAAATAAATGAAAATTAACATTGAATTAGTAAAAATTAAATTATAAAAATTAAATTATAAATTTATGTACATGTATTATATTTGCCCATATATAATATATAGGTTCTATAAAATAACAAAACTAAGAGGGGTTATCTACTTGAAGGTTTATATAGTATAGTGGAATTTTAATTGCTACTCTATAACTATTTTTTCTAACTTTGTTAGAATAGATCATTCAGATCTAGTTCTGAATTCAATCCAGAGGGGTGAAGTGTTTTAAAATTAAAAATATATTCTGCTTCTTTTTTGCATAATAATGTCGTGATGTTACCCCCTCTAATTCCTAGATTAAGTTTTTTAACCCCCCCAATATTTGAAATCTTTAAGGTTCCCTGAATGTATTTCTTTGAAATTAGAGTAAAGTTTAGTGTTTTCAGGATATGTTCCCTTATTCGGTCGCGTAATATTCTACTAGTCTGTCCAAAATATAATTGTCAGGGTTACTGCTTGCTAATGATCTGTCCCTTTAAGAGCCTCCTATATCAAGCACTTCCCCCCAGCATTCATTGCTGGTTAATTGAGAAATGATTCACAGCACAAGCGTTACACTGAGAGTTTTCCTCACTCTCCAACAGCCTCATAAATTCTTATTTGAAGAGTTCTGATAACATCTCTTATTTTTCATTCCTACATCTAGCAGCTCTTCTACTCAATTCAACACCGGAAGATATTGCATACTACAAGGAAATCAAACTAACTCGACATCAAACCCTGAAGCATTCACAAGGTAACAGGATTCAAGCAGCTTCATACACAGCACAGCAAGTAGCGGTGACGTCATCAGCTGCAGCCGCAACCGCTCTCCCTCTGAGTACCACGCTGCTGTTCATAACAAACGGACAAGTAACAATTCCTGTGTTCTCAGGTCAGACCCAATTATTTTACTATTAATCGTTATCCTTACTTATTTTGATGAACTTTACCTGCCTAATTAAGGAATACTATATTTTATGTTACTGCTTAATTTGAACTGTTTGCATTATCAAATGCCCTGAAAGTAATACAGTTTATGAAGTTAATAAACTGTCACTTATTGGGCAGATAGTAATACATTATATGAAGCACTGACAACGAATTCATCAAGCTTCTTTTATGTTACAAACCTACTTTTGAGGAAATTGTTGGTTCTTATTTATAAAACAAAATTAAATGCTTGTTCAAATTGCTACAAATACAGACTTTTACAGAATTAACCAGCCTTAAGGAAGAAAGGATTTAGTGTTTGTGTACACAGAATTATCCTATACTAAACATATACTTTCAACAGCAATTATGGAACAAGATCTTTTAAGTGATAAAGTTCAAGTCCTGTCAGACAGATTAGAAGCTTTATCAGGTTCTTTCCATGAATTACAAGTGGAAAATCAGGCTTTGAAGGCCTGCTTAAGAGAGACTCTGGCACCTAAACCTGCAAGTGCAGATTCTATCCCTGAACCTATGGTCTCCCCCCCAGAAAAATTCTCTGGTGACCGTTCAAGATTCAGAGAGTTTAAAAATTCCTGTTTGTTGCTTTTTCAATTAAAGCCACGTACTTATCCCACAGAAAGATCAAGAGTGCTCACTGTGATATCATATTTGAGGGGGGAACCTAGGGCTTGGGCTGACTCTTTTTTTGAAAATGATGATGCAATACTGGGATCTCTAGATGAATTCTTTGATCAAATGTCAGCATTATATGATGACCCTTTCAAACAGGTCACAGCTGAAAACTTACTTAGATCTTTAAAACAAAGAAAGAACCCAGTGGAGTCTTACATCACACAATTTAAAATTTCTGCCCGTGATTCGGGATGGAATGAGGTCTCCCTTAAAACTCAATATCGTTTAGGATTATCTGAGGATATAAAGGATGAGCTTTCACGCACAGGTATTCCAGATTCATTGGAAGATTTCTTTTCTCTCACTATTAACATAGATAGACGGCTTAGGGAACGCCGCTCTGAAAAGGCTAGCGGTACAAAAAGCTTTCTCTCCACACCTGTTTATCAAACTAAGGAATCACCACAACCTATGGACATAGGCTTCATAAAGGGTCCCCTCTCCTCTCAGGAAAAGACTAGGAGGAAGTTGCATAGTTTGTGCATGTATTGTGCCTGCCCTACACATGAAGTAAAGGACTGCCCAGTTCTGGCTAGGAATAAGAAGGGTAGGTTGCCTAACATCTCTGAATCCCTGTTAATGAAAACCATTAAACCATCATATTTAACTATCCCTATTATTTTACAGTGGGATCAAATCAGGATAACAACTGAAGCTATCCTGGACACCGGCTCATGTAGAAATTTTGTTGATTTTTCTTTTGTGAAACAGAATAAAATACCTCTGGTCTCTAAGAAAACTCCAGTCTCTGTGAAGGTCATTGATGGCTCTTTTTTAAAATCAGGTCCTGTCACACACCAAACTACACCATTACAGGTAATATCTTGCACACACATCACAGAAACACTCACTTTTGATGTCATATCTTCACCAATGTTTAATGTAATCCTTGGTATAAATTGGTTTTGTAAACACAAACCAACTATAAACTGGAATGACCTCAGTTTATCTTTTCCTCATCTCACTCAAAATAGTGAGACATCATCAGATTTAATTATGCTACAGGTTGAGGATAATATTTTACCCAAACAATATGCAGACTTCTCAGATGTTTTTAATAAAAAAGAAGCTGAATGTTTGCCCCCTCATAGGGATTACGATTGTCCTATTGATTTACTCCCAGGAGTTTCAATTCCCTATGGACATATCTACCCTCTTTCTAAACCAGAACTAGAACACCTTAAAAACTATATCGATGAGAACCTCCGAAAAGGTTTTATAAGACCTAGTACCTCTCCTGCAGGTGCAGGCATATTTTTTGTTACCAACAAAGATGGCACGTTAAGACCAATCATTGATTACAGGGAATTGAACAGGCGTACCAGAAAAAACAGGTACCCCCTACCTTTAATCCCTGAATTAATTGAAAGATTAAGGGGGGCCTCAATTTTCACTAAATTGGATCTTCGAGGTGCCTATAATCTTATACGAATGAGAGCTGGCGACGAATGGCTCACTGCTTTTCGGACTAGATATGGGCTATTCGAATATACAGTGATGCCATTCGGTCTGTGCAATGCCCCAGCAACATTCCACTGCTTAATCAATGATCTTTTCAGAGATATTTTGGATGTATATGTTGTTGTCTATTTGGACAATATTCTAGTTTACTCACAAAATTTAGATCAACATAGAATGCATGTTAGAGAGGTTCTCACTAGGTTACGAAAAAATAACCTATACGCTAAACTAGAAAAATGTATATTTGAATCAAATAATATCTCTTTTCTGGGGTATAACATCTCTCCTGAAGGAATCAAGATGCAAGATGACAAGGTTCAGGCCATTCATAATTGGCCGACTCCTCAATGTAAGAAAGATGTTCAACGTTTCCTTGGCTTCTCAAATTATTATAGGAAATTCATTCCTGGATTTGCTGCTATTACCAAACCTCTTACTGAACTCACCAAATTGAATCATCCTTTCAGGTGGACAAGCCATACTCAACAGGTATTTGACCTTTTAAAAAATAAATTCACTACAGCACCTATTCTCCAATACCCGGATTTAGAAAAGCAATTTATCCTGGAAGTTGACGCTTCTGAGTTCGCAATAGGGGCAATCCTCTCTCAAAGGAAATCATTCAAAGAACCCTTACATCCGGTCGCATTCTTCTCTAGATTGATGCAACCAGCAGAGTTAAATTATCCAGTTGGCGAGAAAGAATTACTTGCAATAAAGTGTTCCTTCGATCACTGGAGGCACTTGCTTGAGGGTGCAACACAACCAACTGTCATATATACTGACCATAAAAATCTGCAATATCTTCAGTCTAATCGAACTCTATCCTCCAGACAATTACGCTGGAGTCTTTACTTCTCTCGTTTCCATTACATCATTACCTACAGGCCTGGTACAAAAAATGGCAAGGCTGACGCCCTCTCTAGACAAGGTCCTAAACCTATAATACCATGCATTCCTACTACTATTGTTCCTAAGGACTCTATCATTGGAGTTATAACAAGTCTAACTACAGTGATAAAAGATGCTACTGCTATTGATCCATCAGTACCTCATACAGATCTTACTTACAATTCTGATGGCTTACTCTATAAGGACGGGAAGCTATACATACCTCCAAATCTTAGATCTTCAATCTTGAAAACAGTTCATGAATCTCCCCTTGCTGGACACATGGGAAGGGATAAAACTTTGGATTTACTTAAGAGATCTTTTTGGTGGCCTACTCTTAACCTCGATCTCAAAGAATATATTTCTAAATGTGTTATATGCGCAACCTCCAAACCTTCTAAACAACTCCCTGTGGGTCTTTTACAGCCTTTACCTGTACCTCAAGTACCCTGGGAGGCGGTATCCTTAGACTTTATCGTGGACTTACCTCTCTCTAACAAATATACCACTATAATGGTTGTCACCGATCTATTCTCAAAGATGGCACATTTCATACCGGTTACCTCCCTACCCACTTCCAAGTTCACCAGTGAATTGTTCATTCAAAACATTGTAAGACTGCATGGAATACCTAAAACCATCCTTAGTGACCGTGGAACCCAATTCACATCTAAGTTCTGGAGAAATTTGTGTGCTGCTCTGCATATAGAACAAAAACTCACCACTGCTTACCATCCTCAGACGAATGGGCAGACGGAGAGGGTGAACCAGTGGCTAGAGCAATACCTACGTTGTTTCTGCTCTCACCAACAAGATTCTTGGGCCACCTTCTTGCCCCTAGCAGAATTTGCCTATAATAATAATAAGAGTTCTACAACTGGCACATCACCATTTTTTATAAATTATGGTTTACATCCAAATTTCACACTACTTCCGAAGATTGACACCCCATGTCCTCAGGTGAATGATCTGGTTAATGACATTTCTGCTAACTTTTCTTCAATTCGTGAACATATTCTTCAGGCACAGGCATCACAACGCAGGTACTACGATCTTCGCCACAGACCTAGTCCTCAATATTCCGTAGGACAACAAGTATGGCTCTCCACTAAGAACCTCAAGATACCTTATCCTTGTAGGAAACTAGGTAAACTCTTTTTGGGTCCTTACCCTAACGTCAGGGTAAATGGTCCAACAACAGTTACACTCCAACTACCATCAACTTTTAAGATACATCCAACTTTCCATGTGTCTCTTATCAAACCTTGCAACCTACCCATAACAAATATTACATCAGAAGACCCAATACCTTCTGCTAATCTTGATTGCCAGTATGAGGTTCATAGCATTCTGGATTCTAGACTACGTCGTGGGAATCTTTTCTATTTGGTTCATTGGAAAGGTTTTGGCCATGAGGATGATTCCTGGGAGCCTGCCTCGAACATATCTGCTCCACGTCTGATTTCCCTCTTCCATAGACGTAACCCTGATCGTCCTAGGCCTTGAACCTCGCTGTGGTTCTTTTTGTGGGGGGCTCTGTCAGGGTTACTGCTTGCTAATGATCTGTCCCTTTAAGAGCCTCCTATATCAAGCACTTCCCCCCAGCATTCATTGCTGGTTAATTGAGAAATGATTCACAGCACAAGCGTTACACTGAGAGTTTTCCTCACTCTCCAACAGCCTCATAAATTCTTATTTGAAGAGTTCTGATAACATCTCTTATTTTTCATTCCTACATCTAGCAGCTCTTCTACTCAATTCAACACCGGAAGATATTGCATACTACAAGGAAATCAAACTAACTCGACATCAAACCCTGAAGCATTCACAAGGTAACAGGATTCAAGCAGCTTCATACACAGCACAGCAAGTAGCGGTGACGTCATCAGCTGCAGCCGCAACCGCTCTCCCTCTGAGTACCACGCTGCTGTTCATAACAAACGGACAAGTAACAATTCCTGTGTTCTCAGGTCAGACCCAATTATTTTACTATTAATCGTTATCCTTACTTATTTTGATGAACTTTACCTGCCTAATTAAGGAATACTATATTTTATGTTACTGCTTAATTTGAACTGTTTGCATTATCAAATGCCCTGAAAGTAATACAGTTTATGAAGTTAATAAACTGTCACTTATTGGGCAGATAGTAATACATTATATGAAGCACTGACAACGAATTCATCAAGCTTCTTTTATGTTACAAACCTACTTTTGAGGAAATTGTTGGTTCTTATTTATAAAACAAAATTAAATGCTTGTTCAAATTGCTACAAATACAGACTTTTACAATAATAGATTACAAGAACATTTTATACAATACACTATGTTCTGCACATCTTAGGGTTTGTGTGATTTTAGCAGTATATTGGTTATTTGAAGAATTAATTTCTTTAATTTTTGTGCTGTATTTACATGCTTTGCATGTGTTACAGGGAAAATAGCCTCTCAATTCGTTACCTCTAAGGTCTCTATCCTTTACTATTTTTGTTTCCTTGAATTCACTAGGCGACAATAAACTTTTAAGGTTTTTGGCTTTTTTAAAAATTATATCTGGCTAGGCTTTAACTTTTCCACCTAATATTCTATCTTCTTTTATTAAATGCCAGTGTTTTTTAAGAATTCTTTTAATTTCCTTATGTTGGGTGCTATATTCCGTTATGAATGGAATGAATAAGTTGTCTGTATTGAAGTCATCATTTTTCTTTCTGTTTTTTGGTTTTAGTAATGTATTTCTGTCTAATTGTTCTACCTTTAGTTTAGTTTTCTCTATTGCTTTTGGATTATATCCTTTTTCTATGAATTTTGTAGTTAGTATTTGAGATTGGGATTTATAATTGTCTATATTTGAGCAGTTCTTTTTGATTCTCATGAACTGCCCTTTAGGGATATTTGATTTCCATAGATCTAGATGACAGCTTTCGTAATGGATGTAATTATTAGCATCTGTGGTTTTAAAATAGGTTTGAGTATGAATTTTGTTAGATATAATATTCAATTCAATATCCAAAAAATTTATTTTTTGTTTACTGTATTCATGAGAAAATGAAATACCCATGTCATTTGAGTTAATATCTTCTATAAAAGATTCTAAGAGTTCAATGTCTCCTTGCCATATTATAAATATGTCATCTATATATCTGCAATAGTGCACAAGGTTCGCCCCCCATGGGCTATTATATATATTTAGTTCTTCAAATAGTCCCATGAATAAGTTAGCATAACTGGGGGCGAACCTTGTGCCCATTGCAGTCCCCTTTATTTGTAAAAAGATGTCACTTTTAAAAAGAAAACTATTGTTATACAGAATGAAATTGATACAGTCAAGGATGAATTTATTTTGTAGAATGGGAAGCTCTTTATCTCTATCTAAGTATGTTTGTATCGCTTCTAACCCTATATTATGTGATATGTTGGTATAGAGTGAGCTCACATCGCACGTGACCAGGGTGAAATTTTCTTGCCATTCTATATTTTCAATTTGATTTAAAAACTGTGTGGAATCTCGTAAATATGCTGGTAATTTGCTAACGTATGCCTGCAGAAAAAAGTTTATGTATTGAGAAAGATTTGATGTAAGTGACTCTATTCCTGAAATAATGGGGAGTCCTGGGGTTTTTTGTAAATGTTTATGGATCTTTGGTAGAAAGTAAAATGTCGATACAATCTAGAGAGGTGTTCTTGTGTAGGAGAACTCTCCGACCTGGGAGTGAGGTTTCCTGTTCCAATACGGAAACAGGGTCTAGATTTTATTTAAATCTGTTTGTGGTTCCCAAAAAAGAGGAAACTTTCAAGGCAAATTTTAGATCTTAAGAGTCTAAACAAATTTCTTAAAGTACCATCCTTCACGATGGAGACTATTCGTTCCATTTTCCCTTTGATCCAAGAGGGTTAGTTATGACAACAGTGGATTTAAAGGAAGCATACCTGAATGTTCCAATTTGCAGGGATCATCACTAGTTTCTAAGGTTTGCTTTTTTTATCCAAACTCTTCTAATTTGTGGCTCTTCCTTTCAGGCTTGCCACTGCTCCCAGGATTTTCACAAAGGGTCTGGGATCGCTGTTAGAGGTGCTCCGGTTTCAGGACATTATAGTGGCGATCTGGATGACATACAGTCCAGGCGCCATCCTTACAACAAACTAGATCCACTCATGGACGTTATGTTATCCTTCCTGTCCTCTCCCAGGTGAGAGGTAAAATTGGAAAGGAGTTCCTTATTCAGGAGTATCTTTCTTGGGAATTATAATAGATTCCCTACCAATGAGAATTTTTCTGACAGAAGTCAGGCAATCAAAGATTATCGATACTTGACTAAAGCTTCAGTCCATTTTTCGGCCATCGGTGGCCCAGTGCAATGGATCGGGGATTATGCAGATTTGTCTCCTTGAATCCTACTGGAGCAGGAGACAAGCGTTTTTCTTTAATGGTGGTTGTTCTCTGGATAATTTTCCCAGGGAACCTGGTTTCTCAGACCATCTTTGGTGGGGAGCAGTCTGGGGTTCCCTAAAGGCTCAGGATGTTTGGAGTCAGTTAGTCTGTTCTTCCTATAGACATCCTGGAGCTGAGAGCGATCTTTAACGCTTTTCCGGCCTTGCCTCAGTTAGCCTCGGTCAAGTCTATCTGGTTCCAGTTGGACAACATAAACTCCATCTGGAAGTGTTCTCCAGCCTGATTTTAAAGTGAGGTCAGTCTGAATTAGATCTCATGCTATCTCGACAGGATGCCAAACTCCCGTTATACGGGTCGAGGTCCAGGGACCCTCAGGCGGAACCGATGGATGCTCTAGCGGTTCCTTGAACCTTCAGTCTAGCATACCTTTTTCCTTTGTAAATCAAGCAGGAAAAGGCATTGGTGATCCTTGCTCCTGCTTGGCCTCACAGGAATTGGTATGCAGTTCTGGTGGACATGTCATCACTGCCACCTTGGAGACTTCCGTTAAGGAAGGACCTTCTAATTCAAGGGCCCTTCCTTCACCCACATCTAAATCTGAAGCTGACTGCTCGGAGATTGAACGCTTTATTTTATCCAAGCAGGGTTTTTCTGACTCGGTCATAGAATCCATGATTCAGGCTCGTAAGCCTGTAACTAGAAAGATTTACCATGAGATAGGGTGTAAATATCTCTATTTGTGTGAATCCAAAGGCTAATCATGGAGTAGTGTTGGGATTCCTAGAATTTTCTTTTTTCTCCAAGTCGGTTTGAAGAAAGGACTAAAGGGTCAAATCTCGGCCTTATCTTTTTTCTTTCGCAAAGTCTGTCGGCTGTCCCAGATGTACAATCATTTTGTCTGACCTTAGTCAGGATTAGGCCTGTGTTCAGACCAGTTTACTCCTCCTTGGAGTCTGATTTTAGTTCTTCAAGGAACTTCATTTGAGCCTATGCATTCCTTAAATATTAAGTTGTTATCTTGGAAGGTTTTATTTCTTGTTACTGTTTCTTCTGCTCGTAGAGTGTCAGAGCTCTTGGCATTCCAGTATGAGTCTCTTTACCTTGTTTTTCATTCAGATAAGGTAGTTTTATGTACTAAATCAGGATTTCTTCCTAAGATTGTTTGCGATCGGACCATTAATCAGGAGATTGTTGTTCTTTCTTGGTGTCCTAATCCTTCTTCTCAGCAGGATCGACTTCTGCACAATTTGGACGTGGTCCGTGTTTTCAAGTTTTGCTTGCAGGCGACTAAGAACTTTCGTCAGTCTTCTGTGTTCATAGTTTTTCTCAGGATAACGTAAGGGACAGAAAGCTACGGCTACTTCTCTTCCTTTTTGACTGAAGCGTTTCATATGTTTTACATGTGAGACTGTTGGACAGCAGCCTCCAGAGAGAGTTACGGCTCATTCCACAAGGGCTGTTGCTTCCTCATGGGAGTTCAAAAATGAAGCCTCTGTGGAACAGATTTGCAAGGCTGCAACTTGGTCCTCTCTTCACGCTTTTTCAATGTTTTACAAATTTGATACTTTTGCCTTAGCTGAGACTGTTTGTGGGAGAAAGGTTCTTCATGCAGTGGAGCCTTCCGTTTAGGTGCCCTGTCTTGTCCCTCCCGTATCATCTGTGTACTCTAGCTTGAGTATTGGATCCCATTAGTAATTAGATGATCCGTGGACTCATCGTGTCTTAAAAAAGAAAAGAAAATGTATGCTTACCTGATAAATTTATTTCTTTTTTGACATGATGAGTCCACGGCCCGCCCTGTTCTTTTAGACAGGTTGTGGGTTATTGTAAACTTCAAACACCTCTGCACCTTGGCTTTTCCTTTCTCTTCCTAACTTCGGTCGAATGACTGGAGTGGGAGGAGCTATTTAACAGCTCTGCTGTGGTGCTCTATGCCTCCTCCTGCTGACCAGGAGGTGAATATCTCATTAGTAATTAGATGATCCATGGACTCATCATATCAAAAAAGAAATAAATTTATCAGGGGCGGCAGATTAGGGGTGTTTAGACTCGGGTTTATGTTAGGGTGTTCGTATATTCCATCACAAATTTCAACATTTGCCAGTCTTGAGGCTTTGATAACTAGGTCGGATCAATCTCGCAACAATTACGACACAGAATTCCAGCGTATTTGCGGTTGACAGCTTGATAAATATCCCCCCTTGTCATCAGTTGTAACGAAGATGCGCAGTAACTTTTTAAAATAGATATGAAATTCAAATGCTCCGCTGCCCACTTCAAAAGTCAATTTTTCTGTGAGCTAACATTTTGAATTGTTGTCCACTGAAGTGGGTGGCAGGCGCAAGGTATTTGAACTTCATATCTATATTAAAATTAAGTTATAGTGCATCTTCATTACAACTGATGAATTAAACTCCATTTAAAACATCATTAACATTCCGCATCTGATTTTATAAAAGGAAAACTTTACCATCACTTTAAGCAACAAACTAGCAGGAAATGCACAGCACATTCTTATCATGTGATGTGCATTGGCTGATAGAAAAATGTAGCTTTATCCAGCATCAGATCATCTTGAAAAAAATCAAATAGAATACATTGTACATTGTTTCATGATTAGAAAAAATAAACTAAATGTATTCTCTATTAGAACTAACAGGTCACAGTGATGAAAATCTAGACACAGGAGCACAAGAACTTGTACAGAATATTCAGCCATCAGATGTCTCTGCAAGTGAGTGATCTATGGTATAAGCTTCACACTTTAAAAAAAAATGATTCTGATATTATTTCACCCTATAAAAATGATGAGCCTCAGTACAGACAGGTTGCAATGATAAAATCTATTTGGTTCATAAATATACCTTCCCTTCTCTCTCACCCTCTGCTTTATGTGAATAGCACATACACATGCCCTCTGTTCTCTCTCACCCTCTGCTTTATGTGAATATTACACACACATGCCCTCTGTTCTCTCTCACCCTCTGCTTTATGTGAATAGTACTTACACATGCCCTCTCTTCTCTCTCACCCTCTGCTTTATGTGAATAGTACATGCACATGCCCTCTGTTCTCTCTCACCCTCTGCTTTATGTGAATATTACACACACATGCCCTCTGTTCTCTCTCACCCTCTGCTTTATGTTAATAGTACACACACATGCCCTCTATTCTCTCACCCTCTGCTTTATGTGAATATTACACACACATGCCATCTCTTCTCTCTCACCCTCTGGTTTATGTGAATAGTACACACACATGCCCTCTCTTCTCTCTCACCCTCTGATTTATGTGAATAGTACACACACATGCCCTCTCTTCTCTCTCACCCTCTGCTTTATGTGAATATTACACACACATGCCCTCTCTTCTCTCTCACCCTCTGCTTTATGTGAATAGTATGCACACATGCCCTTTCTTCTTTCTCACCCTCTGCTTTTTGTGAATAGTACACACACATGCCCTCTCTTCTCTCTCACCCTCTGGTGTATGTGAATAGTACACACACATGCCCTTTCTTCTCTCTCACCCTCTGCTTTATGTAAATGATACACACACACCCTCTCTTCCTTTCTCGCTCACCCTCTAGTTCATCAAATTGTATTCTGAAAAATCTGATTTATTGTGAATTCAGTCATATTGGCGCTTAATAAATATATGAATTAATATAGGAATACATTAGCAACTGGTACTTTGCAATATAATTATCCTTTTGAATTGATGACTGTAGGGGAACATTATCTAATCTACAGATTATTATTACAAATATGTAATTTTAAGTTCTGAAATATGTTTTAGGGTGTGTATATTTCATACTCATGCTTTCAAATTTGCTGTATATTTCAAATATTTAACTTAACATCTGAATTTTCAAATCTTTTATAAAAATAAAAAATGTTATGTTAATCTATTTCAATATGCTCTGTATTAAGTGTATGGAAATTATAGTACCCATTGCTATGTTAAGCATGAATTGCTTTTAGGGTGATGTAAAATTCTAAACCATGAAATATTGTCTCTGTTAAGGGCTAGATTTGAAGTGGAGCGCTAATTTTTGCTTGCGTGCGATAAATAAGCAGACATTACAAGTGATTGGTTATTACTACTGCAAGCTCGTGGTAGCAATTAGTGCTTATAAAATTAACCAGAGATTAGATCTCTGCTTAATTTTATAAATGTCCACCAAATGCCCCCAAAATACAAAAAATGAATGGCTTGATTACGAGTTTTGCGTTACGGTGGTAATGCTGAAAAAAATGGCACTTTCAGCGTAAAAACAGTAACGCAGCCATTACGAGTCGTGTCGGTATAGCTATACTGCAAGCATTTTAGGTTTAAAAAAATTACGTTTTTGTGTGGGATTTCCAAAGCGCCGGTATTACAGGTTATGCGGTGAGGCTAAAATGCTGCCGTTACCACCACCTGAAACCAGTAGTTATGAGTTTTGCGCTACAAAAATGTTTCACAAAACTCATAACTAAACTGTTACAAAGTACACTAACACCCATAAACTACCTATTAACCCCTAAACCGCCACCGTCCCTCATCGCAAACACTATTTAAAACGTATTAAGCCCTAATCTGCCACCCGCCCACATCCCCGCCACTACAATAAAGTGTTATTTAGTTTTTATAATTGGTATTTATTTTAATTTTAGTATAATAGTTTAGTATTATAGTTGTTAGGTTAATTTATAGTTTAAGCTTAGTTTTTTTAATTTCACAGGTAAGTTTTTATTTATTTTAAGATAGGGATATTGTAATTTTAATATAAAGTCAGGGGGTTGTTAGGTTTAAGGGTTAATAGTTTAATTTAGTTTTTTTTGCGATGAGGGGGGCTGGCGGTTTAGGGGTTAATAGGTTTATTTAGTGGAGGTGATGTGGGAGGCCAGAGGTTTGGGGGTTAATAAATTTATTATAGTGGTGGCGTTGTTGGGGAGCGGCGGAATTAGGGGTAAATAGCTTTTATTAGTGGCAGCGATGTCGGGAGTGGCAGAATAGGGGTTAATAACTTTATTTAGGCTTTAGCGATGTTGGGGGCAGTGGATTAGGGGTGTTTAGACTTGGGGTTTATGTTAGGGTGTTAGGTTTTAGCGTAACTTTTTTTCCCCATAGACATCAATGGGGTTGCGTTACGGCGATCGCCATTCTGCACTTCAGGTGTTAGTTTTTTTTTCTAACACTCTCTCCCCATTGATGTTTATGGGGGGAAAGCGAGCATGAGCACGTCAAAGCAGCCCTTGGATTTTGTGCAGTATGGAGCTTATCGCCACCATATCGCACACACAAAGAGGCTTTTCATAAACTTGTAATGGCAGCACTATGGAGGGTGAAATAACGCAACTTTTGTTGCGTTCGTTTCGTACCCTCTATAGCGCAAAACTTGTAATCTAGGCAATATATATTTACAATTTGCTGCCATCGCTACACGACTTACCCCACTGCACTAGTTTCTCAAGCTGTATCTCACACCATGAGAACGAGGCTCCCACTGGAGCCTATGGAAGTGCGCTCTCGTGAGCCCCATAGTGCTCAACTTGTAATACCAGTGCACATTAGCGTGCACTGGTATCACTCAGTGAAGTGCAAATATCGCTTTTGCGAAATAGATATTTAGTCCTCCACTTGTAATCTGGCCCTAAATGTTCTGACATACAACATTAAATACTGCTGTAGATGTTAAAACCGAAGATCTGAATGTAACGTGTCAGCTGGAATGCAGGAAATGTGTTACAGCGGCAGTGCAGGAAAATGTGCATGCATGACGTGTCTTCTGTTTATGAAGTATTGCCTGGCTGTTGTAGTTTGTTGTCTGTAAGTACTGTACATTATATCACTGGGCAGGGTGTCACCTTAATCAGACACTCAGTGTCACAGTACAATATAGCCTGATACTCACTGACTGTTGTCACATTTCTAGTGTTTGTTTCTATCAGTCCTGATCATATAACAACATTAAGCAGGGAGACCTTATAAAGCTGCTGTCATTTATATCTGCCAGAGTATAATCATTGTGACCTAATCAGTTACGGATGCACTGGTAGCACTTTGTAGGAGCATAAAATAAATCTCACAGCGCTGTTATCTTTTAAGCTGCTCATCTGTATGTTCTGTCTGTATATTGTGAGTTAAAGAATGTGAAAGACCAGAAGGGAAGCTTGCTCATTATATTTATTTATTTCTAATGGCATGGAGAGTCCACAAATCCATTTTAATTACTAGTGAGAATTCAACTCCTGGCCACCAGGAGGAGGCAAAGAACACCCCAGCAGAGATTCAAGTATCCCTCCCACTTCCCATAATCGCCCAGTCATTCTTTGCCTTCGTATATCCAGGAGGTGTGCCAAGATGGTGCTCTGAAGAAAATTAAGTTTTAGTCATTTAATGGGTAGTTTCCCTGCAAACATGGATTGGGGTATTGCTGTGTCCATGTGATCCTCTTGCGTAAGAGTTGTGGTGGCTATTAGCTGTTGGACGTCAGCAGGGTAGTCCTTGTTTCTCCTCTAACAATTTATGCTAACCCCTTTATGAAAAACCAGGGTTGGTTACTCTGCTTTTTCTTTCTCTTCAGGTCCCTGCTAGAAGTCGCCTGGATCTGTAAAACCTGAGATGCTGTTCCTCCCCTGCAGCTGGAGCTCCTAAGGTAAGTGCTTATTCCTTCTAGGTGAGAAGGCTCAAGCATATTAGTTAATCCCCTTCTTTAAATATAATGGAGCCCAGGGACTTTAGCATAAATCTCTTCACTTTTGGGATTTAGTTTGGGCAGTGTATGCGGGGCACTGTTAAGTTTAACAATGTTTTTGGGACTTAGTCTGTCTTCATAAGGAGGCTTGTTGTGAAGAGGCTTTTTATTTTTTATTGGGGACATATAAGATAGTGCTCATTTTGTACTATTCGTTCCAGGAGGATAATTTTACTTACCTATCAGTTTTTCAGTGCAGCGCTATTTGCGCGCTTTCTTTGGTGTCATAGTAGTTTTTGCCTTTTGTTCATGTGACCATGTGTCTCTTTCCTCTAACGGAAGCGGCTCATCTGAGGCTGAAGCAGTGGTGTCTCATGTCTCTTTGAGAGCCGGGCTGTTTGTGAATTTGGACTATCACCTCTGAGGGTGTCCTGATATCGATCAGTCTCAACGTATTATCGATCTGGTCAGGATTCATGAAGTGGTAAGACGGTTCAGCAACGGCTTGTGGATAGAGGAGCCTTTCTAGCTCTATAGCATAACGCTTCTCTTTTAGCTGTAAGAGTTGCGGCTGTTATATATATTTACTGAGTGGCTAATTCCTTTATTTGGTTTATTGTTTATATATTTTTATTTTATTTTTTAACTATGGAAAAAGATAAAGACTTAACTTTAGATTTTGACAAATGTTTATAATGTCTAGAGGCCCAAATGATTCCTCCTATACAATTTTGCTCTACATGTTGGACAAATATGTTGCAATCTAAAAATAAGGATTCTGCAATTTCTCAAAAAATTAACCCTTCTAAGCCCTCTGCCTCTCAGGATTTTATTGCCCTTGACATGCCTCAACTTTCTCCTCAGTCCCCGTCCCTGGCAATTACACAAGCAGTGCCCTGTGGTTCTACTCAGTTTGCACCTGGGAGTGTATTGTTACCAGGTGATTTTGCTGTGCAGCTTACCTCAGCTGTTTCTGCAGCTTTGAGTGCTTTACCTATTTCAGGTAAGCGGAAAAGAAAATCTAAAAATATTTCCTCTAAGTCAGGTATATCGTCAAAAGCCAAGTCGGCATGTGTCAGTTTTATCTCAACTTTCTGAGGATAAAAATTCTTCAGCTACCTGTGACGGAGAAGTCTCTGAATCAGAATCTACTGCTATTAGTACCATAGACTCAGAGGAGGTTAGTTTAGATTTAACATAAATAAAAAGAGAGAAGCACTCAACCTGAGAACGAACAATAGCATAATAGCTAGTTCTATGGCTAGTTACCACCCAAGAAGCAGCCTCTTTTTGCTCAACATGTGCCTTTCACAGAGAAGAACTTTCCTGAAGCATATCAGTCTGATCCTGACTTCACAGTACAGTCCAGCCCCGAAATACCAGGCAATCCCTCTCTGAACGAGAGAAACGGCAAAACCCCAGACTTACGTTTCGGCCTATTGTGGGCCTCGTCAGTGAGGTGCAGCCATGTCCCTCTAGGCACACTGAGCAAAGGGTGTCTGGATTCCCGCATCACACATAGGGAGACTTCCCCAAGTGTCATAATTTGCATAAATAAAAAGAGAGAAGCGCTGGAGATCCGATATATCTGTATATAGGTACTCAGAAAATAAATAAAATAATAGTGTGATACCGTAAACACACCGCTCAAAATGTTGTGGCAAATGTGTATAATCACACTTTAAGGAGCTGATACACAGTTCTAGATGAATTGCAGTCTCGGTATAAGCCACCAAGCTTTTTCAACGATACAAGAACACTTGGTAAAATAGCAAAATTTTAATAAAACCATACATTAAATTTATAAAATATATGTGTCAGTGTGAAGTCACTCAAGGGTAAAGTATATACATACTATTCCATACAAAGTATCAAGTTCTTAGAAGCAGGATGGCTCCGGATTGAGACTATTGGTAAGTAATGTATCGAAAGAGTCAAACTGATACAATGTAACTCCCTCTCACTGTGACTTCACTGATAAATAAACCCAACGTACATTTCACAATGCCCATGTGGTTTTTTTAAAGGGTGCTAAAATAAGAACAAGCAGTCCAAGAAGCCTTCTTCTGAGAACAAATCAGCATGAAGGGGGTGCCCGATCCGAGATTGGATCAAGTAAGGGGCAGAATCTCTTGTTTTCAAGAGGCCTGGATTCGCAATGTTTCCAGATCCTTGAGCGGTGGTGGTGGTTTTCTCTCAGGGATACAAGATAGGATTCAAATCTCGTTCTCCGAGAGGCAGATTTCTCCTGTCAAGTTTATCAGCAACCAGGAAAAGAGAGAGGCATTCTTAAACTGCGTCAGGGATCTCTCTTCTGTAGGATTGATCGTTCCTGTTCCTCTGGCAAAATAGGGTAGAGGATTTTATTCCAATCTTATTGTGGTTCCCAAGAAAGAGGAAACCTTTCGACCTATTCTAGATCTGAAGTGCCTCAACAAATTTTTCATGGTTCTGTCCTTCAAAATGGAGACTGTTTGTTCTATTCTCCCTTTAGTTCAGGAGGATCAGTACATGACCACCATAGACCTGAAGGACGCTTACCTCCATGTTCCTATCCACAAAGATCATTTCCAATTCCTATGGTTTGCCTTCCTGGACAAACATTTCCAATTTATAGCCCTGTCTTTCGACCTAGCCACAGCTCCCCAAATATATATGAAGGTTCTAGGGCTCTTTTGGCAGTGGCCAGATCTCAAGGAATTGCAGTGGCGCTATACCTGGACAATATGCATGCTCAGACAGTGGAACGGAGACCACTCGGACGTCTCTGAGGATAGTCCTAGACAACCTGACGAGCGACTCTGTCCTGGTGGCTCTCTCAGAACCATCTGTCTCAAGGCACATGCTTCTAGAAACCATCCTGGGAGATTGTGACTACAGATGCCAGCTTTTCCAGCTGGGGAGCAGTTTGGGGTCCCTTAGAGGTCAGGGAATCTGGACTCAACTGAGTTCGGTCCGGTTTATCAGATTTCAATGGGACAACATCACATCAGTGGCTTATATCAACCATCAGGGAGGAACGAGGAGTTCCTTAGCGATGAAGGTGGTGCCTCGCATCCTTCGGTGGGCAGAGTCTCATAACTGCCACATTTCTGCCATTCCCATCCCAGGTGTGGACATCTGGGAAGCAGATTTCCTGTGCAGGCAGACGTTTCACCCTGGGGAGTGGGCCTTTCTTCCGGATGTATTCTCAATGATAACCGTCAGGTGGGGGTTCCAGAGTTGGATCTGATGGCGTCTTGTCTAAACACCAAGCTTCCCAGATACGGATCCAGATCAAGGGATCCTCAAGCAGTTCTGGTGGATGCTCTAGCAGTTCCATGGGATTTCGGTCTGATTTAATTGTTCCCACTGTTTGCCCTCCTTCCTCAGGTAATTGCCTGTATCAAACAGGAGCAGGCTTTAGTGATTCTAATTACTCCAGCTTGGCCTTGCAGAATTTGGTTTGCAGACTTGGTGAAGATGTTATCCTCTCCCCTGTGGAAATTACCACTGAGGAAGGATCTTCTACTTCAGGGTCCTTTTCTACATCCAAATCTAGATTATCTGCAGCTGACAGCTTGGAGATTGAATGCCTAGTCTTGTCTAGACAAGGTTTTTCTGAAAAGGTTATTGACACCTTGACCCAGGCTTGTAAGCCATTAACTCGCAAGATATACCATAAGGTTTGCCACACGTACCTTTACTGGTGCGAATCTCAAGGTTTTTCTTGGCGTAAAGTGAGAGTTCCCCGTATTGCGTCTTTTCTCCAGGAGTGTCTGGAGAAGGGTTTATTAGTCAGTTCCCTGAAGGGTAAGATTTCTTACCTTTCTGTCCTGTTGCATAAACATTTGGCCAACTTACCAGATGTTCAGTCCTTTGTTCAGACCCTGGTCAGAATCAGGCCTGCGTTTAAACCTGTTGCTCCTCCTTGGAGCCTTAATCTTGTTCTTCGGGTTCTGCAACAGGCTCCGTTTGAGCCTATGCATTCTGTTGGTATTACGTTGTTGTCTTGGAAAGTTTTGTTTTTACTATCTATTTCTCTTGTAAGGTGTATCCAGTCCACGGATCATCCATTACTTGTGGGATATTCTCCTTCCCAACAAGAAGTTGCAAGAGGATCACCCACAGCAGAGCTGCTATATAGCTCCTCCCCCAACTGCCATATCCAGTCATTCTCTTGCAACTCTCGACAAGCATGGAGGTAGTAAGAGAGTAGTGGTGAAACGTAGTTGTTTTTTTTCTTCAATCAAAAGTTTATTTTTAAATGGTACCGGAGTTGTACTATTTTGTCACAGGCAGAAAATAGAAGAAGAATCTGCCTGTGATTTCTATGATCTTAGCAGGTTGTAACTAAGATCCATTGCTGTTTTCACACATAACTGAAGAGAGAGGTAACTTCAGCTGGGGAATGGCGTGCATGGTATCCTGCTATGAGGTATGTGCAGTTAAAAAATGTTTCTAGAGATGTAAATGCTAGAAAATGCTGCTGATACCAGATTTATGTAAGGTAAGCCTGAATACAGTGATTTAATAGCGACTGGTATCATGCTTACTTTCAGAGGTAATACTCTAATAGATTTGCAATATAAAACGTTTGCTGGAATGTTTAAGCGTTTTTATATATGCCTTGGTGATAAAACTTTATTGGGGCCTAGTTTTTTTCCACATGGCTGGCTTAAATTTGCCTAGAAACAGTTTCCTGAGGCTCTCCACTGTTTTAACATGAGTGGGAGGGGCCTAATTTAGCGCTTTATTGCACAGTAACTTTTACAGACTGAGACATCCAGCTTCCTCCAGGAGTCCCCTGAATGCTATAGGACCTCTCTAAAGGGCTCTTAGGCTTTCCAAAGTCGTTTGTTTGGGAAGGTAGGGCCACAGCAGAGCTGTGGCAGTTTGTTGTGACTGTTAAAAAACGTCTATATCGATAGATCCATTTTTTGAACTAAGGGGTTAATCATCCATTTGCAAGTGGGTGCAATGCTCTGTTAGCTTATTATACACACTGTAAAAAAATTTGTTTGATTTACTGCTTTTTTTCACTGTTTTCCAAATTCTGACAAAATTTGTTTCTCTTAAAGGCACAGTACTGTTTTTATTTTTTGCTTGTTAACTTGATTTAAAGTGTTTTCCAAGCTTGCTGGTCTCATTGCTAGTCTGTTTAAACATGTCTGACATAGAGGTAACTCCTTGTTCATTATGTTTAGAAGCCATGGTGGAACCCCCTCTTAGAATGTGTACCAAATGTACTGATTTCACTTTAAGTAATAAAGATCATATTCTGTCTTTAAAAAATTTATCACCAGAGGAATCTGACGAGGGGGAAGTTATGCCGACTAACTCGCCCCACGTGTCAGACCCTTTGACTCCCGCTCAAGGGACTCACGCTCTAATGGCGCCAAGTACATCTAGTGCGCCCATAGCGTTTACTTTACAAGACATGGTCATGGATAATACACTGTCAGCGGTATTATCCAGACTACCTGGGTTTAGAGGAAAGCGAGACAGCTCTGGAGTTAGAAGAAATACGGAGCATACTGACGCTTTAAGAGCTATGTCTGATACCCCCTCACAATATGCAGAAGCTGAGGAAGGAGAGCTTCTTTCTGTGGGTGATGTTTCTGACTCAGGGAAGAGGATTGAACCTGATTCTGATATGTCTACATTTAAATTTAAGCTTGAACACCTCCGCGTATTGCAAAGGGAGGTTTTAGCTGCTCTGAATGACTGTGATACAATTGCAGTGCCAGAGAAATTGTGTAGATTTGATAAATACTATGCAGTACCGGTGTGCACTGATGTTTTTCCAATACCTAAAAGGTTTACAGAAATTATTACTAAGGAATGGGATAGACCAGGTGTGCCGTTCTCTCCCCCTCCTATTTTTAAGAAAATGTTTCCAATAGATGCCACCACACGGGACTTATGGCAACAGTCCCTAAGGTGGAGGGAGCAGTTTCTACCCTAGCTAAGCGTACTACTATCCCTGTCGAGGACAGTTGTGCTTTCTCAGATCCAATGGATAAAAAGTTAGAGGGTTACCTTAAGAAAATGTTTATTCAACAAGGTTTTATTCTACAGCCCCTTGCATGCATTGCCCCAGTCACTGCTGCTGCGGCTTTCTGGTTTGAGTCTCTGGAAGAGGCTTTACAGGTAGAGACCCCATTGGATGACATACTTGACAAGCTTAGAGCACTTAAGCTAGCCAATTCTTTGGTTTCTGATGCCATTGTTCATTTGACTAAACTAACGGCTAAGAATTCTGGTTTTGCTATTCAGGCGCGCAGGGCGCTATGGCTTAAATCATGGTCAGCTGACGTTACTTCAAAGTCTAAGCTGCTTAACATTCCCTTCAAGGGGCAAACCCTATTCGGGCCTGGTTTGAAGGAGATCATTTCTGATATCACTGGAGGAAAAGGTCATGCCCTTCCTCAGGATATGTCCAAATCAAGGGCCAAACAGACTAATTTTCTTGCCTTTCAAAACTTCAAGGCGAGTGCGGCATCAACTTCCTCTAATGCAAAACAAGAGGGAACTTTTGCCCAGTCCAAGTCGGTCTGGAGGCCTAACCAGACCTGGAACAAAGGTAAGCAGGCCAAAAAGCCTGCTGCCTCTAAGACAGCATGAAGGATCAGCCCCCTATCCGGTAACGGATCTAGTAGGGGGCAGACTTCGCCCAGACTTGGGCAAGAGATGTCCAGGATCCCTGGGCGTTGGAAATTGTATCCCAGGGATATCTTCTGGACTTCAAAGCTTCTCCTCCAAAAGGGAGATTTCACCTTTCACAATTATCTGCAAACCAGATAAAGAGAGAGGCATTCTTACACTGTGTTCAAGACCTCCTAGTTATGGGAGTGATCCATCCAGTTCCAAAGGAGGAACAGGGACAGGGTTTTTACTCAAATCTGTTTGTGGTTCCCAAAAAAGAGGGAACCTTCAGACCTATTTTAGATCTCAAGATCTTAAACAAATTCCTCAGAGTCCCATCATTCAACATGGAGACTATTCGTACCATCCTACCTATGATCCAGGAGGGTCAATACATGACTACAGTGGATTTAAAGGATGCTTATCTTAACATTCCGATACACAAAGATCATCATCGGTTTCTCAGGTTTGCCTTCCTAGACAGGCATTACCAGTTTGTAGCTCTTCCCTTTGGGTCAGCTACAGCTCCAAGAATCTTTACGAAGGTTCTGGGGTCACTTCTGGCGGTCCTAAGACCACGGGGCATAGCAGTGGCCCCTTATTTAGACGACATCCTGATACAGGCGTCAAATTTCCAAATTGCCAAGTCTCACACGGTCATAGTTCTGGCATTTCTGAGGTCGCATGGGTGGAAGGTGAACGAAGAAAAGAGTTCTCTATCCCCTCTCACAAGAGTCTCCTTTCTGGGAACTCTAATAGATTCTGTAGAAATGAGGATTTACCTGACAGAGTCCAGGTTATCAAAACTTCTAAATTCCTGCCGTGTTCTTTATTCCACTTCTCGCCCTTCGGTGGCTCAGTGTATGGAAGTAATCGGCTTAATGGTAGCGGCAATGGGCATAGTGCCGTTTGCACGCCTACATCTCAGACCGCTGCAACTCTACATGCTCAGTCAGTGGAATGGGGATTACACAAATGTATCCCCTCTACTAAATCTGGATCAAGAGACCAGGGATTCTCTTCTCTGGTGGCTATCTCGGGTCCATCTGTCCAAAGGTATGACCTTTCGCAGGCCAGATTGGACAATTGTAACGACAGATACCAGCCTTCTAGGCTGGGGGGCAGTCTGGAACTCCCTGAAGGCTCAGGGATCATGGACTCAGGAGGGGACACTCCTCCCAATAAACATTCTGGAACTAAGAGCGATATTCAATGCTCTTCAGGCTTGGCCTCAGCTAGCAACAAGGTTCATCAGATTTCAGTCGGACAACATCACGACTGTGGCTTACATCAATCATCAAGGGGGAACAAGGAGTTCCCTAGCGATGTTAGAAGTCTCAAAGATAATTCGCTGGGCAGAGATTCACTCTTGCCACCTATCAGCTATCCATATCCCAGGTGTAGAGAACTGGGAGGCGGATTTTCTAAGTCGTCAGACTTTTCATCCGGGGGAGTGGGAACTCCATCCGGAGGTGTTTGCACAATTGATTCGTTGTTGGGGCAAACCAGAACTGGATCTCATGGCGTCTCGCCAGAACGCCAAACTTCCTTGTTACGGATCCAGGTCCAGGGATCCCAAGGCGACGCTGATAGATGCTCTAGCAGCACCTTGGTCTTTCAACCTGGCTTATGTGTTTCCACAGTTTCCTCTGCTCCCTCGTCTGATTGCCAAAATCAAGCAGGAGAGAGCATCGGTGATCTTGATAGCACCTGCGTGGCCACGCAGGACTTGGTATGCAGATCTGGTGGACATGTCATCCTTTCCACCATGGACTCTGCCGCTGAGACAGGACCTTCTACTTCAGGGTCCTTTTAACCATCCAAATCTAATTTCTCTGAGACTGACTGCCTGGAGATTGAACGCTTGATCTTATCAAAGCGTGGCTTCTCCGAGTCAGTCATTGATACCTTAATTCAGGCACGAAAGCCTGTCACCAGGAAAATCTATCATAAGATATGGCGTAAATATCTTTATTGGTGCAAATCCAAGGGTTACTCATGGAGTAAAGTCAGGATTCCCAGGATATTATCCTTTCTCCAAGAAGGATTGGAAAAAGGATTGTCAGCTAGTTCCTTAAAGGGACAGATTTCTGCTCTGTCTATTCTTTTGCACAAGCATCTGGCAGATGTTCCAGACGTTCAGGCTTTTTGTCAGGCTTTAGTTAGAATCAAGCCTGTGTTTAAACCCGTTGTTCCGCCATGGAGTTTAAATCTGGTTCTTAAAGTTCTTCAAGGGGTTCCGTTTGAACCTCTTCATTCCATAGATATCAAACTTTTATCTTGGAAAGTTCTTTTTTTGGTAGCTATTTCCTTGGCTCGTAGCGTTTCTGAGTTATCTGCCTTACAATGTGATTCTCCTTATCTGATCTTCCATGCAGATAAGGTAGTTCTGCGTACCAAACCTGGGTTTTTACCTGAGGTGGTATCTAATAAGAATATCAATCAGGAGATTGTTGTTCCATCATTGTGTCCTAATCCTTCTTCGAAGAAGGAACGTCTATTACACAATCTTGATGTGGTTCGTGCTTTAAAGTATTATTTACAAGCTACTAAAGATTTTCGTCAAACATCTGCTTTGTTTGTTGTCTACTCTGGACAGAGGAGAGGCCAAAAGGCTTTGGCAACCTCTCTTTTGTTTTGGCTAAGAAGCATAATCCGCTTAGCTTATGAGACTGCTGGCCAGCAGCCTCCTGAAAGGATTACAGCTCATTCTACTAGAGCTGTGGCTTCCACATGGGCCTTTAAAAATTAGGCTTCTGTTGAACAGATTTGCAAGGCGGCGACTTGGTCTTCGCTTCATACCTTTTCAAAATTCTATAAATTTGATACTTTTGCTTCTTCGGAGGCTATTTTTGGGAGAAAGGTTTTACAGACAGTGGTACCTTCCGTTTAAGTACCTGCCTTGTCCCTCCCTTCATCCGTGTACTTTAGCTTTGGTATTGGTATCCCACAAGTAATGGATGATCCGTGGACTGGATACACCTTACAAGAGAAAACATAATTTATGCTTACCTGATAAATTTATTTCTCTTGTGGTGTATCCAGTCCACGGCCCGCCCTGTCATTTTAAGGCAGGTATTTTTTAACTTTAAACTACAGTCACCACTGCACCCTATGGTTTCTCCTTTCTCTGCTTGTCTTCGGTCGAATGACTGGATATGGCAGTTGGGGGAGGAGCTATATAGCAGCTCTGCTGTGGGCGATCCTCTTGCAACTTCCTGTTGGGAAGGAGAATGTCCCACAAGTAATGGATGATCCGTGGACTGGATACACCACAAGAGAAATAAATTTATCAGGTAAGCATAAATTATGTTTTTTTCTGCTCGTAGAGTCTCAGAGCTTTCGGCTCTACAGTGTGATCCTCCTTCTCTTATTTTCCATGCTGATAAGGCGGTCCTTCGTACCAAGTTGGGATTTCTTCCTAAGGTGATTTAGACCACAATATCAATCAGGAAATTGCCATTCCATTGTTCTGTTCTAATCCTTCTTCTCAAAAAGAACGTCTGTTACACAACCTGGACATAGTTCGTGCTCTAAAATTCTCTCTCCAGGCTACTAAGGATTTTCGGCAATCTTCTGCCCTTTTTGTAGTGTTTGCTGGCAAACGTAAGGGCCAGAAGGCCACGTCGACTACTCTTTCTTTTTGGTTGAGGAGTGTCATTTGGTTGGCTTATGAAACAGCTGGACAACATCCTCCTGAGAGAATTACGGCTCATTCAACTAGGGATGTTTCTTTGTCCTGGGCCGTTAAAAACGAGGCTTCTGTGGAGCACATTTGCAAAGGCGGCCACTAGATCCTCGTTACATACTTTCTCTAAATTTTACACAGGTGAGTGTACGTGTGTGACATGTCTTTGGGAAGTAGGGCACAGTTGAGTGTATATGTGTGACGTGTCTTTGGGAAGTAGGGAACAGGTGAGTTTTCGTGTGTATCATGTCTGAGAAAAATGTGACTGTACGTGTGATACTTAAGATGGATGTAGGGCACATGTATGTGTTTCTGTGTGACATGTCTATTGGAAACAAGGCACAGATGAGTGTATGTGTGCAACATATGAGGGTTGCATGGCACAGTTGAGTGTACATGTGAGATGTGTTTGAGAAATGGCACAGGTGAGTGTGTGTGTGACGGGTCTGTGGAAAACAGGACACAGGTGTGTGTACATATTAGTGAACATACACATCACACACACACACAAGGCACAGGCGAGTGTACACGTGTGATGTGCTTGAGGGGCACAGGTGAGTGTACTTGTGTGATGTGTATGTTCACTAATATAGTTTATTTTACATATTATATATTACTTTTTATATACAATAAAGAATCTATGGCATAAATGCAACATTATTAAACAATAAGACATAACAATAAGCATTTATGTAGCAAATTAAAGCGTTTTTAAACTTAACCCTCTTTCCTGTGATGTAAAGGTCCTTAGCCTTTTTAAAGTTAACTCACTAATTGTGGTGGTTTGATGTTATTTAGGAGATTTGTCACAAGTTTATATCCTTTTGGTTTAGCTGTATTGGGGTCTTTAAGCTTTTTCAGCTAATTACTCCTCATCATCTAAATGGTAATTGAAATGAGTACAGTTGATTTGAGAGCTGCTGATTATCCCAGAAGGTATTGTGGACATGTGAGTGAGTTTTTTCTCTGATGAAGATTTTATATATAAAATATAATACACTACCTGGGGCCATTTTCTTTGTTTTGTTGTTCTAGGGTCATCCTTGTTTTAACTTCAAGCAAACAAGCAGTAGTTACAATTATTTCAACCCATAAACTTATCTTTATATTACTTAAAGTTTATGTGGACACAATTTTAAAAGGACTAGATACATTAGGTAGAAAAACAACATTAGTTTCTATTTAGTTTGGTCTTTGACTAAGTGTGAATTCTCAGAAATTGTCCCTAATGTCCAATAAACTGCCCTTAAAGGGACACTGAACCCAAATATTTTCTTTTGTGATTCAGATAGAGCATGCAATTCTAAGCAACTTTCTAATTTACTCCTGTTATCAATTTTTCTCAGTTCTCCTGCTATCTTTATTTGAAAAAAAATGCATCAATCTTTTTGTTTAGAACTCTGGACAGCACTTTTTTATTGGTGGATGAATGTATCCACCAATCAGCAAGATCAACTCAGGTTATTCATCAAAAATTAGCCGGCATCTAAACTTACATTCTTGCATTTCAAATAAAGATACCAAGAGAATGTAGAAAATTTGATAATAGGAGTAAATTAGAAAGTTGTTTAAAATGTCATGCTCCATCTGAATCACGAAAGAAAATTTTTGGGTTCAGTGTCCCTTTAAGCCTTAGCATGGAAGCAGGGAAAGGGCCTAGTGGTCACAGTGTCTTCTATAAGTGTAGGGGGCTGACTAAATCAGAACAGTTTATATGTTCTTTCTCATTATAATATGATTATGTATTTAATAACATTACTCCCATTGTGTTTCTTATTGACAGGTGAATTCACAAACTGCAATAATCCTAGTCATGATCAGAGTGCAGATGCTTCTTTACATCATCTTCAAAATCAAAGAAGTCCCGTGGGAAATTTATGTTCTGTATGTGGGAAATGTTTTCTTAAGAAATCACATCTGTGTAACTATCTAAAAATTCATACAGGAGAAAATACATTTTCCTGTACTATATGTGGGAAATGTTTTAACCATAAAAAAAATCTTGTTGCTCATCAGAAAATTCATGCAGGAGAAAAAAGATTTTCATGTTCTGACTGTGGGAAATGTTTTACTTGGAAATCAAATCTTATTACGCATCAGAAAATTCATACAGGAGAGAAAGGATTTTCATGTTCTGACTGTGGGAAATGTTTTAATCAGAAATCAAATCTTATTACGCATCAGAAAATTCATACAGGGGAAAAAGGATTTCCGTGTTTTGACTGTGGGAAATGTTTTACTCTGAAACAATATTTTATCATGCATCAAAAAATTCATACAGGCGAGAAAGCATTTTCATGTTCTGACTGTGGAAAATGTTTTACTTCGAAATCAAATCTTATTACCCATCAGAAATTTCATTCAGGGGAGAAAGCATTTTCATGTTCTGACTGTGAAAAATGTTTTACTCAGAAATCCGATCTTATGAGGCATCAGAAAATTCATACAGGAGAGAAAGCATTTTCATGTTCTGACTGTGAAAAATGTTTTACTCAGAAATCCGATCTTATGAGGCATCAGAAAATTCATACAGGAGAGAAAGCATTTTCATGTTCTAAATGTGGGAAATGTTTTACTCAGAAATCACATCTTATGAGGCATCAGAAAACTCATATTAAAAGATATCAGAGTTTAAGCTCCTAAGTGCAGAAGGTGATACATAGTTGTCACACACTCAATACCAAGTGCTGATGATGACTGCATGTGACCCCCTGGGGCATGCAGTTTTGGAGCTGTTTGAGGTCCCTTCCGCACCTTAAACATTTATAAGGTGACCCCAGGGTGGATTTGATTTAAATCAAATTGATTTAACTCATGATTTAAATCACTAGTCAGTAAGACCGATTTAAATCATGGTTTTCATTTTTAGAATAAGTTTTCAAATTATTTCTCTTGTTAAGTGTGTTCAGTCCACGGGTCATCCATTACTTATGGGATATATTCTCCTTCCCAACAGGAAGTTGCAAGAGGATCACCCAAGCAGAGCTGCTATATAGCTCCTCCCCTCACATGTCATATCCAGTCATTCTCTTGCAACCCTCAACAAAGAAGGAGGTCGCGAGAGGAGCTGGAGTTTTTTACTTAACTATTATCTATTAACTATTCTTCAATCAAAAGTTTGTTATTTTAAATGGCACCGGAGTGTGCTGTTTTTCTATCTCAGGCAGTATTTGTAAGAAGAAACTGCCTGCGTTTTCTATCTATGATCTTAGCAGGCGTAACTAAGATCCACTGGCTGTTCTCGACATTCTGAGGAGTGGGGTAACTTCAGACTGGGAATAGCATGCGGGGTCCTCCGCAAATGAGGTATGTGCGGTACTTTATTTTCTGGGAATGGAATTGACTAAGAAAATACTGCTGTTACCGTATGATGTAAGTACAGCCTTAAATGCAGTGGTAGCAACTGGTATCAGGCTGATAAATGTATGCGCAGTCGAGTTATATTCTAGGGACTAGAATTTGACTGAGAAAATACTGTTAACACTGAAATTATACTTAAGCCTTCTCTGCAGTGGTAGCGACTGGTAGCAGGCTTAGTGATAGCTTTGCATGACATTGAAAAATGTTCTTTTTTAATAAAACGTTTACTGGCATGTTATTCGTTTTTTTGTGAGGTACTTTGGTGATAAATTGTGGGCATGATTTTTTCCACATGGCTAACATATTTTTCTGCATGGAAACCGTTATATCAGGGCTCCCACTGTTGTGATTGGAGTGGGAGGGCCCTTGTTTTAGCGCCTTATTGCGCAGTTAAAATTATTGCACAGTCTTCTGCTTCTTCCTCCTTGATCCAGGACGTCTCTAGAGAGCTCAGGGGTCTGCAAATTTCATTTGTGAGGGAGGTAATCAGTCACAGCAGATCTGTGACAGTGTGCTGACTGTAATTAAAAGCGTTAAATCTTAATTGATATCTGTTTTATCCGTTTTGGGTACCGAGGGGTTAATCATCCTTTTGCTAATGGGTGCAATCCTCTGCTAATAGTACACTTCTTGTTAAGAATTGTTTAATTATATCTGTATTTTTGAAGCGCTGCAGCGTTTTTTATATTGCTTGTAAAACTTATTGAAAGTGATTTCCAAGCTTGTTAGTTTCATTGCTAAGTCTGTTTTAAACATGTCTGATTCAGAGGAAACTGTTTGTTCATCATGTTCAAAAGCCAATGTGGAGCCCAATAGATCGATGTGTACCAATTGTATTGATATTGCTTTGAATAAAAGTCAATCTGTACCGATAAAGAAGCTATCACCAGACAACGAGGGGGAAGTTATGCCGCCTAACTCTCCTCACGTGTCAGTACCTGCGTCTCCCGCTCGGGAGATGCGTAGGATTGAGACACCTAGTACATCTAGGCCCTTACAAATCACTTTACATGATATGGCTAATGTTATGAAAGAAGTATTATATAATATGCCCGAATTAAGGGGCAAACGCGATAGCTCTGAGTTAAGGACAGAGCGCGCTGATGACACGAGAGCCATGTCTGATACTGCGTCACAACTTGCAGAACATGAGGACGGTGAGCTTCATTCTGTCGGTGACGGTTCTGATTCGGGGAGACCGGATTCAGAAATTTCAAATTTTAAATTTAAGCTTGAGAACCTCCGTGTGTTACTAGGTGAGGTATTAGCGGCTCTGAATGATTGCGACACGTTGGCAATTCCAGAGAAATTGTGTAGGTTGGATAGATACTATGCGGTACCGGTGTGTACTGACGTTTTTCCTATACCAAAAAGACTTACAGAAATTATCAGTAAGGAGTGGGATAGACCCGGTGTGCCTTTTTTCCCCTCCCCCGATATTTAGAAAAATGTTCCCTATAGACGCCACCACACAAGACTTATGGCAGACGGTCCCTAAGGTGGAGGGAGCAGTTTCTACGTTAGCCAAGCGTACCACTATCCTGGTGGAGTATAGCTGTGCTTTCTCAGATCCAATGGATAAAAAATTGGAGGGTTATCTTAAGAAAATGTTTGTTCAACAGGGTTTTATATTGCAGCCTCTTGCATGCATTGCGCCTGTCACGGCTGCAGCGGCATTCTGGTTTGAGTCTCTGGAAGAGGCGAT